>NW_027102763.1:0-84001 GCF_036373705.1 Amia ocellicauda | reverse complement strand
ACTTGGTTTCAAGAGTTTGATGAATTGTAATGTTATCTTGCAAATATACATGTAAACTCTTCACCTATGACAGAGAGTGCTCTAAAGTATAGTGTGGGAGCATATCAGACTGAAAGAAGCTTGTTTTGGATGGTTTTGCAATAACTTCATTCTGTAAAGTTTGATGTGCTCAATTGCAATACATATGCTTACAAATGGAATTTTACACCATTTCATGTTGTTTCAGGTCGGAACTGACTTGGTTTCTAGAGTTTGATGAATTGTAATGTTATCTTGCAAATATACATGTAAACTCTTCACCTATGACAGAGAGTGCTCTAAAGTATAGTGTGGGAGCATATCAGACTGAAAGAAGCTTGTTTTGGATGGTTTTGCTATAACTTCATTCTGTAAAGTTTGATGTGCTCAATAGCAAAACATATGCTTACAAATGGAATTTTACACCATTTCATGTTGTTTCAGGTCAGAACTGACTTGGTTTCAAGAGTTTGATGAATTGTAATATCTTGCAAATATACATGTAAACTCTTCACCTATGACAGAGAGTGCTCTAAAGTATTGTGTGGGAGCATATCAGACTGAAAGAAGCTTGTTTTGGATGGTTTTGCAATAACTTCATTCTGTAAAGTTTGATGTGCTCAATTGCAATACATATGCTTACAAATGGAATTTTACACCATTTCATGTTGTTTCAGGTCAGAACTGACTTGGTTTCTAGAGTTTGATGAATTGTAATGTTATCTTGCAAATATACATGTAAACTCTTCACCTATGACAGAGAGTGCTCTAAAGTATAGTGTGGGAGCATATCAGACTGAAAGAAGCTTGTTTTGGATGGTTTTGCAATAACTTCATTCTGTAAAGTTTGATGTGCTCAATTGCAATACATATGCTTACAAATGGAATTTTACACCATTTCATGTTGTTTCAGGTCAGAACTGACTTGGTTTCTAGAGTTTGATGAATTGTAATGTTATCTTGCAAATATACATGTAAACTCTTCACCTATGACAGAGAGTGCTCTAAAGTATAGTGTGGGAGCATATCAGACTGAAAGAAGCTTGTTTTGGATGGTTTTGCAATAACTTCATTCTGTAAAGTTTGATGTGCTCAATTGCAATACATATGTTTACAAATGGAATTTTACACCATTTCATGTTGTTTCAGGTCAGAACTGACTTGGTTTCTAGAGTTTGATGAATTGTAATGTTATCTTGCAAATATACATGTAAACTCTTCACCTATGACAGAGAGTGCTCTAAACTATAGTGTGGGAGCATATCAGACTGAAAGAAGCTTGTTTTGGATGGTTTTGCAATAACTTCATTCTGTAAAGTTTGATGTGCTCAATTGCAATACATATGCTTACAAATGGAATTTTACACCATTTCATGTTGTTTCATGTCAGAACTGACTTGGTTTCAAGAGTTTGATGAATTGTAATGTTATCTTGCAAATATACATGTAAACTCTTCACCTATGACAGAGAGTGCTCTAAAGTATAGTGTGGGAGCATATCAGACTGAAAGAAGCTTGTTTTGGATGGTTTTGCAATAACTTCATTCTGTAAAGTTTGATGTGCTCAATTGCAATACATATGCTTACAAATGGAATTTTACACCATTTCATGTTGTTTCAGGTCAGAACTGACTTGGTTTCAAGAGTTTGATGAATTGTAATGTTATCTTGCAAATATACATGTAAACTCTTCACCTATGACAGAGAGTGCTCTAAAGTATAGTGTGGGAGCATATCAGACTGAAAGAAGCTTGTTTTGGATGGTTTTGCAATAACTTCATTCTGTAAAGTTTGATGTGCTCAATTCCAATACATATGCTTACAAATGGAATTTTACACCATTTCATGTTGTTTCAGGTCAGAACTGACTTGGTTTCAAGAGTTTGATGAATTGTAATGTTATCTTGCAAATATACATGTAAACTCTTCACCTATGACAGAGAGTGCTCTAAAGTATAGTGTGGGAGCATATCAGACTGAAAGAAGCTTGTTTTGGATGGTTTTGCAATAACTTCATTCTGTAAAGTTTGATGTGCTCAATTGCAATACATATGCTTACAAATGGAATGTTACACCATTTCATGTTGTTTCATGTCAGAACTGACTTGGTTTCAAGAGTTTGATGAATTGTAATGTTATCTTGCAAATATACATGTAAACTCTTCACCTATGACAGAGAGTGCTTAAAGTATAGTGTGGGAGCATATCAGACTGAAAGAAGCTTGTTTTGGATGGTTTTGCAATAACTTCATTCTGTAAAGTTTGATGTGCTCAATTGCAATACATATGCTTACAAATGGAATTTTACACCATTTCATGTTGTTTCAGGTCAGAACTGACTTGGTTTCAAGAGTGTGATGAATTGTAATATCTTGCAAATATACATGTAAACTCTTCACCTATGACAGAGAGAGTGCTCTAAAGTATAGTGTGGGAGCATATCAGACTGAAAGAAGCTTGTTTTGGATGGTTTTGCAATAACTTCATTCTGTAAAGTTTGATGTGCTCAATTGCAATACATATGCTTACAAATGGAATTTTACACCATTTCATGTTGTTTCAGGTCAGAACTGACTTGGTTTCTAGAGTTTGATGAATTGTAATGTTATCTTGCAAATATACATGTAAACTCTTCACCTATGACAGAGAGTGCTCTAAAGTATAGTGTGGGAGCATATCAGACTGAAAGAAGCTTGTTTTGGATGGTTTTGCAATAACTTCATTCTGTAAAGTTTGATGAGCTCAATTGCAATACATATGCTTACAAATGGAATTTTACACCATTTCATGTTGTTTCAGGTCAGAACTGACTTGGTTTCTAGAGTTTGATGAATTGTAATGTTATCTTGCAAATATACATGTAAACTCTTCACCTATGACAGAGAGTGCTTAAAGTATAGTGTGGGAGCATATCAGACTGAAAGAAGCTTGTTTTGGATGGTTTTGCAATAACTTCATTCTGTAAAGTTTGATGTGCTCAATTCCAATACATATGCTTACAAATGTAATTTTACACCATTTCATGTTGTTTCAGGTCAGAACTGACTTGGTTTCAAGAGTTTGATGAATTGTAATATCTTGCAAATATACATGTAAACTCTTCACCTATGACAGAGAGTGCTCTAAAGTATTGTGTGGGAGCATATCAGACTGAAAGAAGCTTGTTTTGGATGGTTTTGCAATAACTTCATTCTGTAAAGTTTGATGTGCTCAATTGCAATACATATGCTTACAAATGGAATTTTACACCATTTCATGTTGTTTCAGGTCAGAACTGACTTGGTTTCTAGAGTTTGATGAATTGTAATGTTATCTTGCAAATATACATGTAAACTCTTCACCTATGACAGAGAGTGCTCTAAAGTATAGTGTGGGAGCATATCAGACTGAAAGAAGCTTGTTTTGGATGGTTTTGCAATAACTTCATTCTGTAAAGTTTGATGTGCTCAATTGCAATACATATGCTTACAAATGGAATTTTACACCATTTCATGTTGTTTCAGGTCAGAACTGACTTGGTTTCTAGAGTTTGATGAATTGTAATGTTATCTTGCAAATATACATGTAAACTCTTCACCTATGACAGAGAGTGCTCTAAACTATAGTGTGGGAGCATATCAGACTGAAAGAAGCTTGTTTTGGATGGTTTTGCAATAACTTCATTCTGTAAAGTTTGATGTGCTCAATTGCAATACATATGCATACAAATGGAATTTTACACCATTTCATGTTGTTTCAGGTCTGAACTGACTTGGTTTCAAGAGTTTGATGAATTGTAATGTTATCTTGCAAATATACCTGTAAACTCTTCACCTATGACAGAGAGTGCTCTAAAGTATAGTGTGGGAGCATATCAGACTGAAAGAAGCTTGTTTTGGATGGTTTTGCAATAACTTCATTCTGTAAAGTTTGATGTGCTCAATTGCAATACATATGTTTACAAATGGAATTTTACACCATTTCATGTTGTTTCAGGTCAGAACTGACTTGGTTTCTAGAGTTTGATGAATTGTAATGTTATCTTGCAAATATACATGTAAACTCTTCACCTATGACAGAGAGTGCTCTAAACTATAGTGTGGGAGCATATCAGACTGAAAGAAGCTTGTTTTGGATGGTTTTGCAATAACTTCACTCTGTAAAGTTTGATGTGCTCAATTGCAACACATATGCTTACAAATGGAATTTTACACCATTTCATGTTGTTTCATTTCAGAACTGACTTGGTTTCAAGAGTTTGATGAATTGTAATGTTATCTTGCAAATATACATGTAAACTCTTCACCTATGACAGAGAGTGCTCTAAAGTATAGTGTGGGAGCATATCAGACTGAAAGAAGCTTGTTTTGGATGGTTTTGCAATAACTTCATTCTGTAAAGTTTGATGTGCTCAATTGCAATACATATGCTTACAAATGGAATTTTACACCATTTCATGTTGTTTCAGGTCAGAACTGACTTGGTTTCAAGAGTTTGATGAATTGTAATGTTATCTTGCAAATATACATGTAAACTCTTCACCTATGACAGAGAGTGCTCTAAAGTATAGTGTGGGAGCATATCAGACTGAAAGAAGCTTGTTTTGGATGGTTTTGCAATAACTTCATTCTGTAAAGTTTGATGTGCTCAATTCCAATACATATGCTTACAAATGGAATTTTACACCATTTCATGTTGTTTCAGGTCAGAACTGACTTGGTTTCTAGAGTTTGATGAATTGTAATGTTATCTTGCAAATATACATGTAAACTCTTCACCTATGACAGAGAGTGCTCTAAAGTATAGTGTGGGAGCATATCAGACTGAAAGAAGCTTGTTTTGGATGGTTTTGCAATAACTTCATTCTGTAAAGTTTGATGTGCTCAATTGCAATACATATGCTTACAAATGGAATTTTACACCATTTCATGTTGTTTCATGTCAGAACTGACTTGGTTTCAAGAGTTTGATGAATTGTAATGTTATCTTGCAAATATACATGTAAACTCTTCACCTATGACAGAGAGTGCTTAAAGTATAGTGTGGGAGCATATCAGACTGAAAGAAGCTTGTTTTGGATGGTTTTGCAATAACTTCATTCTGTAAAGTTTGATGTGCTCAATTGCAATACATATGCTTACAAATGGAATTTTACACCATTTCATGTTGTTTCAGGTCAGAACTGACTTGGTTTCAAGAGTGTGATGAATTGTAATATCTTGCAAATATACATGTAAACTCTTCACCTATGACAGAGAGAGTGCTCTAAAGTATAGTGTGGGAGCATATCAGACTGAAAGAAGCTTGTTTTGGATGGTTTTGCAATAACTTCATTCTGTAAAGTTTGATGTGCTCAATTGCAATACATATGCTTACAAATGGAATTTTACACCATTTCATGTTGTTTCAGGTCAGAACTGACTTGGTTTCTAGAGTTTGATGAATTGTAATGTTATCTTGCAAATATACATGTAAACTCTTCACCTATGACAGAGAGTGCTCTAAAGTATAGTGTGGGAGCATATCAGACTGAAAGAAGCTTGTTTTGGATGGTTTTGCAATAACTTCATTCTGTAAAGTTTGATGAGCTCAATTGCAATACATATGCTTACAAATGGAATTTTACACCATTTCATGTTGTTTCAGGTCAGAACTGACTTGGTTTCTAGAGTTTGATGAATTGTAATATCTTGCAAATATACATGTAAACTCTTAACCTATGACAGAGAGTGCTCTAAAGTATAGTGTGGGAGCATATCAGACTGAAAGAAGCTTGTTTTGGATGGTTTTGCAATAACTTCATTCTGTAAAGTTTGATGTGCTCAATTGCAATACATATGCTTACAAATGTAATTTTACACCATTTCATGTTGTTTCAGGTCAGAACTGACTTGGTTTCTAGAGTTTGATGAATTGTAATGTTATCTTGCAAATATACATGTAAACTCTTCACCTATGACAGAGAGTGCTCTAAAGTATAGTGTGGGAGCATATCAGACTGAAAGAAGCTTGTTTTGGATGGTTTTGCAATAACTTCATTCTGTAAAGTTTGATGTGCTCAATTGCAATACATATGCTTACAAATGGAATTTTACACCATTTCATGTTGTTTCAGGTCAGAACTGACTTGGTTTCTAGAGTTTGATGAATTGTAATGTTATCTTGCAAATATACATGTAAACTCTTCACCTATGACAGAGAGTGCTCTAAACTATAGTGTGGGAGCATATCAGACTGAAAGAAGCTTGTTTTGGATGGTTTTGCAATAACTTCATTTTGTAAAGTTTGATGTGCTCAATTGCAATACATATGCTTACAAATGGAATTTTACACCATTTCATGTTGTTTCAGGTCAGAACTGACTTGGTTTCTAGAGTTTGATGAATTGTAATGTTATCTTGCAAATATACATGTAAACTCTTCACCTATGACAGAGAGTGCTCTAAAGTATAGTGTGGGAGCATATCAGACTGAAAGAAGCTTGTTTTGGATGGTTTTGCAATAACTTCATTCTGTAAAGTTTGATGTGCTCAATTCCAATACATATGCTTACAAATGGAATTTTACACCATTTCATGTTGTTTCAGGTCAGAACTGACTTGGTTTCTAGAGTTTGATGAATTGTAATGTTATCTTGCAAATATACATGTAAACTCTTCACCTATGACAGAGAGTGCTCTAAAGTATAGTGTGGGAGCAATTCAGACTGAAAGAAGCTTGTTTTGGATGGATTTGCAATAACTTCATTCTGTAAAGTTTGATGTGCTCAATTGCAATACATATGCTTACAAATGGAATTTTACAACATTTCATGTTGTTTCAGGTCAGAACTGACTTGGTTTCAAGAGTTTGATGAATTGTAATGTTATCTTGCAAATATACATGTAAACTCTTCACCTATGACAGAGAGTGCTCTAAAGTATAGTGTGGGAGCATATCAGACTGAAAGAAGCTTGTTTTGGATGGTTTTGCAATAACTTCATTCTGTAAAGTTTGATGTGCTCAATTGCAATACATATGCTTACAAATGGAATTTTACACCATTTCATGTTGTTTCAGGTCAGAACTGACTTGGTTTCTAGAGTTTGATGAATTGTAATGTTATCTTGCAAATATACATGTAAACTCTTCACCTATGACAGAGAGTGCTCTAAACTATAGTGTGGGAGCATATCAGACTGAAAGAAGCTTGTTTTGGATGGTTTTGCAATAACTTCATTCTGTAAAGTTTGATGTGCTCAATTGCAATACATATGCTTACAAATGGAATTTTACACCATTTCATGTTGTTTCATGTCAGAACTGACTTGGTTTCAAGAGTTTGATGAATTGTAATGTTATCTTGCAAATATACATGTAAACTCTTCACCTATGACAGAGAGTGCTCTAAACTATAGTGTGGGAGCATATCAGACTGAAAGAAGCTTGTTTTGGATGGTTTTGCAATAACTTCATTTTGTAAAGTTTGATGTGCTCAAATGCAATACATATGCTTACAAATGGAATTTTACACCATTTCATGTTGTTTCAGGTCAGAACTGACTTGGTTTCTAGAGTTTGATGAATTGTAATGTTATCTTGCAAATATACATGTAAACTCTTCACCTATGACAGAGAGTGCTCTAAAGTATAGTGTGGGAGCATATCAGACTGAAAGAAGCTTGTTTTGGATGGTTTTGCAATAACTTCATTCTGTAAAGTTTGATGTGCTCAATTCCAATACATATGCTTACAAATGGAATTTTACACCATTTCATGTTGTTTCAGGTCAGAACTGACTTGGTTTCTAGAGTTTGATGAATTGTAATGTTATCTTGCAAATATACATGTAAACTCTTCACCTATGACAGAGAGTGCTCTAAAGTATAGTGTGGGAGCAATTCAGACTGAAAGAAGCTTGTTTTGGATGGATTTGCAATAACTTCATTCTGTAAAGTTTGATGTGCTCAATTGCAATACATATGCTTACAAATGGAATTTTACAACATTTCATGTTGTTTCAGGTCAGAACTGACTTGGTTTCAAGAGTTTGATGAATTGTAATGTTATCTTGCAAATATACATGTAAACTCTTCACCTATGACAGAGAGTGCTCTAAAGTATAGTGTGGGAGCATATCAGACTGAAAGAAGCTTGTTTTGGATGGTTTTGCAATAACTTCATTCTGTAAAGTTTGATGTGCTCAATTGCAATACATATGCTTACAAATGGAATTTTACACCATTTCATGTTGTTTCAGGTCAGAACTGACTTGGTTTCTAGAGTTTGATGAATTGTAATGTTATCTTGCAAATATACATGTAAACTCTTCACCTATGACAGAGAGTGCTCTAAACTATAGTGTGGGAGCATATCAGACTGAAAGAAGCTTGTTTTGGATGGTTTTGCAATAACTTCATTCTGTAAAGTTTGATGTGCTCAATTGCAATACATATGCTTACAAATGGAATTTTACACCATTTCATGTTGTTTCAGGTCAGAACTGACTTGGTTTCAAGAGTTTGATGAATTGTAATGTTATCTTGCAAATATACATGTAAACTCTTCACCTATGACAGAGAGTGCTCTAAAGTATAGTGTGGGAGCATATCAGACTGAAAGAAGCTTGTTTTGGATGGTTTTGCAATAACTTCATTCTGTAAAGTTTGATGTGCTCAATTGCAATACATATGCTTACAAATGGAATTTTACACCATTTCATGTTGTTTCATGTCAGAACTGACTTGGTTTCAAGAGTTTGATGAATTGTAATGTTATCTTGCAAATATACATGTAAACTCTTCACCTATGACAGAGAGTGCTTAAAGTATAGTGTGGGAGCATATCAGACTGAAAGAAGCTTGTTTTGGATGGTTTTGCAATAACTTCATTCTGTAAAGTTTGATGTGCTCAATTGCAATACATATGCTTACAAATGGAATTTTACACCATTTCATGTTGTTTCAGGTCAGAACTGACTTGGTTTCAAGAGTGTGATGAATTGTAATATCTTGCAAATATACATGTAAACTCTTCACCTATGACAGAGAGAGTGCTCTAAAGTATAGTGTGGGAGCATATCAGACTGAAAGAAGCTTGTTTTGGATGGTTTTGCAATAACTTCATTCTGTAAAGTTTGATGTGCTCAATTGCAATACATATGCTTACAAATGGAATTGTACACCATTTCATGTTGTTTCAGGTCAGAACTGACTTGGTTTCTAGAGTTTGATGAATTGTAATGTTATCTTGCAAATATACATGTAAACTCTTAACCTATGACAGAGAGTGCTCTAAAGTATAGTGTGGGAGCATATCAGACTGAAAGAAGCTTGTTTTGGATGGTTTTGCAATAACTTCATTCTGTAAAGTTTGATGTGCTCAATTGCAATACATATGCTTACAAATGGAATTTTACACCATTTCATGTTGTTTCAGGTCAGAACTGACTTGGTTTCTAGAGTTTGATGAATTGTAATGTTATCTTGCAAATATACATGTAAACTCTTCACCTATGACAGAGAGTGCTCTAAAGTATAGTGTGGGAGCATATCAGACTGAAAGAAGCTTGTTTTGGATGGTTTTGCAATAACTTCATTCTGTAAAGTTTGATGTGCTCAATTGCAATACATATGCTTACAAATGGAATTTTACACCATTTCATGTTGTTTCAGGTCAGAACTGACTTGGTTTCTAGAGTTTGATGAATTGTAATGTTATCTTGCAAATATACATGTAAACTCTTCACCTATGACAGAGAGTGCTCTAAACTATAGTGTGGGAGCATATCAGACTGAAAGAAGCTTGTTTTGGATGGTTTTGCAATAACTTCATTTTGTAAAGTTTGATGTGCTCAATTGCAATACATATGCTTACAAATGGAATTTTACACCATTTCATGTTGTTTCAGGTCAGAACTGACTTGGTTTCTAGAGTTTGATGAATTGTAATGTTATCTTGCAAATATACATGTAAACTCTTCACCTATGACAGAGAGTGCTCTAAAGTATAGTGTGGGAGCATATCAGACTGAAAGAAGCTTGTTTTGGATGGTTTTGCAATAACTTCATTCTGTAAAGTTTGATGTGCTCAATTCCAATACATATGCTTACAAATGGAATTTTACACCATTTCATGTTGTTTCAGGTCAGAACTGACTTGGTTTCTAGAGTTTGATGAATTGTAATGTTATCTTGCAAATATACATGTAAACTCTTCACCTATGACAGAGAGTGCTCTAAAGTATACTGTGGGAGCAATTCAGACTGAAAGAAGCTTGTTTTGGATGGATTTGCAATAACTTCATTCTGTAAAGTTTGATGTGCTCAATTGCAATACATATGCTTACAAATGGAATTTTACAACATTTCATGTTGTTTCAGGTCAGAACTGACTTGGTTTCAAGAGTTTGATGAATTGTAATGTTATCTTGCAAATATACATGTAAACTCTTCACCTATGACAGAGAGTGCTCTAAAGTATAGTGTGGGAGCATATCAGACTGAAAGAAGCTTGTTTTGGATGGTTTTGCAATAACTTCATTCTGTAAAGTTTGATGTGCTCAATTGCAATACATATGCTTACAAATGGAATTTTACACCATTTCATGTTGTTTCAGGTCAGAACTGACTTGGTTTCTAGAGTTTGATGAATTGTAATGTTATCTTGCAAATATACATGTAAACTCTTCACCTATGACAGAGAGTGCTCTAAAGTATAGTGTGGGAGCATATCAGACTGAAAGAAGCTTGTTTTGGATGGTTTTGCAATAACTTCATTCTGTAAAGTTTGATGTGCTCAATTGCAATACATATGCTTACAAATGGAATTTTACACCATTTCATGTTGTTTCATGTCAGAACTGACTTGGTTTCAAGAGTTTGATGAATTGTAATGTTATCTTGCAAATATACATGTAAACTCTTCACCTATGACAGAGAGTGCTCTAAAGTATAGTGTGGGAGCATATCAGACTGAAAGAAGCTTGTTTTGGATGGTTTTGCAATAACTTCATTCTGTAAAGTTTGATGTGCTCAATTGCAATACATATGCTTACAAATGGAATTTTACACCATTTCATGTTGTTTCAGGTCAGAACAGACTTGGTTTCAAGAGTTTGATGAATTGTAATGTTATCTTGCAAATATACATGTAAACTCTTCACCTATGACAGAGAGTGCTCTAAAGTATAGTGTGGGAGCATATCAGACTGAAAGAAGCTTGTTTTGGATGGTTTTGCAATAACTTCATTCTGTAAAGTTTGATGTGCTCAATTCCAATACATATGCTTACAAATGGAATTTTACACCATTTCATGTTGTTTCAGGTCAGAACTGACTTGGTTTCAAGAGTTTGATGAATTGTAATGTTATCTTGCAAATATACATGTAAACTCTTCACCTATGACAGAGAGTGCTCTAAAGTATAGTGTGGGAGCATATCAGACTGAAAGAAGCTTGTTTTGGATGGTTTTGCAATAACTTCATTCTGTAAAGTTTGATGTGCTCAATTGCAATACATATGCTTACAAATGGAATTTTACACCAATTCATGTTGTTTCAGGTCAGAACTGACTTGGTTTCAAGAGTTTGATGAATTGTAATGTTATCTTGCAAATATACATGTAAACTCTTCACCTATGACAGAGAGTGCTCTAAAGTATAGTGTGGGAGCATATCAGACTGAAAGAAGCTTGTTTTGGATGGTTTTGCAATAACTTCATTCTGTAAAGTTTGATGTGCTCAATTCCAATACATATGCTTACAAATGGAATTTTACACCATTTCATGTTGTTTCAGGTCAGAACTGACTTGGTTTCAAGAGTTTGATGAATTGTAATGTTATCTTGCAAATATACATGTAAACTCTTCACCTATGACAGAGAGTGCTCTAAAGTATAGTGTGGGAGCATATCAGACTGAAAGAAGCTTGTTTTGGATGGTTTTGCAATAACTTCATTTTGTAAAGTTTGATGTGCTCAATTGCAATACATATGCTTACAAATGGAATTTTACACCATTTCATGTTGTTTCAGGTCAGAACTGACTTGGTTTCTAGAGTTTGATGAATTGTAATGTTATCTTGCAAATATACATGTAAACTCTTCACCTATGACAGAGAGTGCTCTAAAGTATAGTGTGGGAGCATATCAGACTGAAAGAAGCTTGTTTTGGATGGTTTTGCAATAACTTCATTCTGTAAAGTTTGATGTGCTCAATTCCAATACATATGCTTACAAATGGAATTTTACACCATTTCATGTTGTTTCAGGTCAGAACTGACTTGGTTTCTAGAGTTTGATGAATTGTAATGTTATCTTGCAAATATACATGTAAACTCTTCACCTATGACAGAGAGTGCTCTAAAGTATAGTGTGGGAGCAATTCAGACTGAAAGAAGCTTGTTTTGGATGGATTTGCAATAACTTCATTCTGTAAAGTTTGATGTGCTCAATTGCAATACATATGCTTACAAATGGAATTTTACAACATTTCATGTTGTTTCAGGTCAGAACTGACTTGGTTTCAAGAGTTTGATGAATTGTAATGTTATCTTGCAAATATACATGTAAACTCTTCACCTATGACAGAGAGTGCTCTAAAGTATAGTGTGGGAGCATATCAGACTGAAAGAAGCTTGTTTTGGATGGTTTTGCAATAACTTCATTCTGTAAAGTTTGATGTGCTCAATTGCAATACATATGCTTACAAATGGAATTTTACACCATTTCATGTTGTTTCAGGTCAGAACTGACTTGGTTTCTAGAGTTTGATGAATTGTAATGTTATCTTGCAAATATACATGTAAACTCTTCACCTATGACAGAGAGTGCTCTAAAGTATAGTGTGGGAGCATATCAGACTGAAAGAAGCTTGTTTTGGATGGTTTTGCAATAACTTCATTCTGTAAAGTTTGATGTGCTCAATTGCAATACATATGCTTACAAATGGAATTTTACACCATTTCATGTTGTTTCATGTCAGAACTGACTTGGTTTCAAGAGTTTGATGAATTGTAATGTTATCTTGCAAATATACATGTAAACTCTTCACCTATGACAGAGAGTGCTCTAAAGTATAGTGTGGGAGCATATCAGACTGAAAGAAGCTTGTTTTGGATGGTTTTGCAATAACTTCATTCTGTAAAGTTTGATGTGCTCAATTGCAATACATATGCTTACAAATGGAATTTTACACCATTTCATGTTGTTTCAGGTCAGAACAGACTTGGTTTCAAGAGTTTGATGAATTGTAATGTTATCTTGCAAGTATACATGTAAACTCTTCACCTATGACAGAGAGTGCTCTAAAGTATAGTGTGGGAGCATATCAGACTGAAATAAGCTTGTTTTGGATGGTTTTGCAATAACTTCATTCTGTAAAGTTTGATGTGCTCAATTCCAATACATATGCTTACAAATGGAATTTTACACCATTTCATGTTGTTTCAGGTCAGAACTGACTTGGTTTCAAGAGTTTGATGAATTGTAATGTTATCTTGCAAATATACATGTAAACTCTTCACCTATGACAGAGAGTGCTCTAAAGTATAGTGTGGGAGCATATCAGACTGAAAGAAGCTTGTTTTGGATGGTTTTGCAATAACTTCATTCTGTAAAGTTTGATGTGCTCAATTGCAATACATATGCTTACAAATGGAATTTTACACCAATTCATGTTGTTTCAGGTCAGAACTGACTTGGTTTCAAGAGTTTGATGAATTGTAATGTTATCTTGCAAATATACATGTAAACTCTTCACCTATGACAGAGAGTGCTCTAAAGTATAGTGTGGGAGCATATCAGACTGAAAGAAGCTTGTTTTGGATGGTTTTGCAATAACTTCATTCTGTAAAGTTTGATGTGCTCAATTGCAATACATATGCTTACAAATGGAATTTTACACCATTTCATGTTGTTTCATGTCAGAACTGACTTGGTTTCAAGAGTTTGATGAATTGTAATGTTATCTTGCAAATATACATGTAAACTCTTCACCTATGACAGAGAGTGCTCTAAAGTATAGTGTGGGAGCATATCAGACTGAAAGAAGCTTGTTTTGGATGGTTTTGCAATAACTTCATTCTGTAAAGTTTGATGTGCTCAATTCCAATACATATGCTTACAAATGTAATTTTACACCATTTCATGTTGTTTCAGGTCAGAACTGACTTGGTTTCAAGAGTTTGATGAATTGTAATATTATCTTGCAAATATACATGTAAACTCTTCACCTATGACAGAGAGTGCTCTAAAGTATAGTGTGGGAGCATATCAGACTGAAAGAAGCTTGTTTTGGATGGTTTTGCAATAACTTCATTCTGTAAAGTTTGATGTGCTCAATTGCAATACATATGCTTACAAATGGAATTTTACACCAATTCATGTTGTTTCAGGTCAGAAATGACTTGGTTTCAAGAGTTTGATGAATTGTAATGTTATCTTGCAAATATACATGTAAACTCTTCACCTATGACAGAGAGTGCTCTAAAGTATAGTGTGGGAGCATATCAGACTGAAAGAAGCTTGTTTTGGATGGTTTTGCAATAACTTCATTCTGTAAAGTTTGATGAGCTCAATTGCAATACATATGCTTACAAATGGAATTTTACACCATTTCATGTTGTTTCAGGTCAGAACAGACTTGGTTTCAAGAGTTTGATGAATTGTAATGTTATCTTGCAAATATACATGTAAACTCTTCACCTATGACAGAGAGTGCTCTAAAGTATAGTGTGGGAGCATATCAGACTGAAAGAAGCTTGTTTTGGATGGTTTTGCAATAACTTCATTCTGTAAAGTTTGATGTGCTCAATTCCAATACATATGCTTACAAATGGAATTTTACACCATTTCATGTTGTTTCAGGTCAGAACTGACTTGGTTTCAAGAGTTTGATGAATTGTAATGTTATCTTGCAAATATACATGTAAACTCTTCACCTATGACAGAGAGTGCTCTAAAGTATAGTGTGGGAGCATATCAGACTGAAAGAAGCTTGTTTTGGATGGTTTTGCAATAACTTCATTCTGTAAAGTTTGATGTGCTCAATTGCAATACATATGCTTACAAATGGAATTTTACACCAATTCATGTTGTTTCAGGTCAGAACTGACTTGGTTTCAAGAGTTTGATGAATTGTAATGTTATCTTGCAAATATACATGTAAACTCTTCACCTATGACAGAGAGTGCTCTAAAGTATAGTGTGGGAGCATATCAGACTGAAAGAAGCTTGTTTTGGATGGTTTTGCAATAACTTCATTCTGTAAAGTTTGATGTGCTCAATTGCAATACATATGCTTACAAATGGAATTTTACACCATTTCATGTTGTTTCATGTCAGAACTGACTTGGTTTCAAGAGTTTGATGAATTGTAATGTTATCTTGCAAATATACATGTAAACTCTTCACCTATGACAGAGAGTGCTCTAAAGTATAGTGTGGGAGCATATCAGACTGAAAGAAGCTTGTTTTGGATGGTTTTGCAATAACTTCATTCTGTAAAGTTTGATGTGCTCAATTCCAATACATATGCTTACAAATGTAATTTTACACCATTTCATGTTGTTTCAGGTCAGAACTGACTTGGTTTCAAGAGTTTGATGAATTGTAATATTATCTTGCAAATATACATGTAAACTCTTCACCTATGACAGAGAGTGCTCTAAAGTATAGTGTGGGAGCATATCAGACTGAAAGAAGCTTGTTTTGGATGGTTTTGCAATAACTTCATTCTGTAAAGTTTGATGTGCTCAATTGCAATACATATGCTTACAAATGGAATTTTACACCAATTCATGTTGTTTCAGGTCAGAACTGACTTGGTTTCAAGAGTTTGATGAATTGTAATGTTATCTTGCAAATATACATGTAAACTCTTCACCTATGACAGAGAGTGCTCTAAAGTATAGTGTGGGAGCATATCAGACTGAAAGAAGCTTGTTTTGGATGGTTTTGCAATAACTTCATTCTGTAAAGTTTGATGAGCTCAATTGCAATACATATGCTTACAAATGGAATTTTACACCATTTCATGTTGTTTCAGGTCAGAACTGACTTGGTTTCTAGAGTTTGATGAATTGTAATGTTATCTTGCAAATATACATGTAAACTCTTCACCTATGACAGAGAGTGCTCTAAAGTATAGTGTGGGAGCATATCAGACTGAAAGAAGCTTGTTTTGGATGGTTTTGCAATAACTTCATTCTGTAAAGTTTGATGTGCTCAATTGCAATACATATGCTTACAAATGGAATTTTACACCATTTCATGTTGTTTCAGGTCAGAACTGACTTGGTTTCTAGAGTTTGATGAATTGTAATGTTATCTTGCAAATATACATGTAAACTCTTCACCTATGACAAGAGTGCTCTAAAGTATAGTGTGGGAGCATATCAGACTGAAAGAAGCTTGTTTTGGATGGTTTTGCAATAACTTCATTCTGTAAAGTTTGATGTGCTCAATTGCAATACATATGCTTACAAATGGAATTTTACACCATTTCATGTTGTTTCAGGTCAGAACTGACTTGGTTTCTAGAGTTTGATGAATTGTAATGTTATCTTGCAAATATACATGTAAACTCTTCACCTATGACAGAGAGTGCTCTAAAGTATAGTGTGGGAGCATATCAGACTGAAAGAAGCTTGTTTTGGATGGTTTTGCAATAACTTCATTCTGTAAAGTTTGATGTGCTCAATTGCAATACATATGCTTACAAATGGAATTTTACACCATTTCATGTTGTTTCAGGTCAGAACTGACTTGGTTTCTAGAGTTTGATGAATTGTAATGTTATCTTGCAAATATACATGTAAACTCTTCACCTATGACAGAGAGTGCTCTAAAGTATAGTGTGGGAGCATATCAGACTGAAAGAAGCTTGTTTTGGATGGTTTTGCAATAACTTCATTCTGTAAAGTTTGATGTGCTCAATTGCAATACATATGCTTACAAATGGAATTTTACACCATTTCATGTTGTTTCATGTCAGAACTGACTTGGTTTCAAGAGTTTGATGAATTGCAATGTTATCTTGCAAATATACATGTAAACTCTTCACCTATGACAGAGAGTGCTCTAAAGTATAGTGTGGGAGCATATCAGACTGAAAGAAGCTTGTTTTGGATGGTTTTGCAATAACTTCATTCTGTAAAGTTTGATGTGCTCAATTGCAATACATATGCTTACAAATGGAATTTTACACCATTTCATGTTGTTTCAGGTCAGAACTGACTTGGTTTCAAGAGTTTGATGAATTGTAATGTTATCTTGCAAATATACATGTAAACTCTTCACCTATGACAGAGAGTGCTCTAAAGTATAGTGTGGGAGCATATCAGACTGAAAGAAGCTTGTTTTGGATGGTTTTGCAATAACTTCATTCTGTAAAGTTTGATGTGCTCAATTGCAATACATATGCTTACAAATGGAATTTTACACCATTTCATGTTGTTTCAGGTCAGAACTGACTTGGTTTCAAGAGTTTGATGAATTGTAATGTTATCTTGCAAATATACATGTAAACTCTTCACCTATGACAGAGAGTGCTCTAAACTATAGTGTGGGAGCATATCAGACTGAAAGAAGCTTGTTTTGGATGGTTTTGCAATAACTTCATTCTGTAAAGTTTGATGTGCTCAATTGCAATACATATGCTTACAAATGGAATTTTACACCATTTCATGTTGTTTCAGGTCAGAACTGACTTGGTTTCAAGAGTTTGATGAATTGTAATGTTATCTTGCAAATATACATGTAAACTCTTCACCTATGACAGAGAGTGCTCTAAAGTATAGTGTGGGAGCATATCAGACTGAAAGAAGCTTGTTTTGGATGGTTTTGCAATAACTTCATTCTGTAAAGTTTGATGTGCTCAATTGCAATACATATGCTTACAAATGGAATTTTACACCATTTCATGTTGTTTCAGGTCAGAACTGACTTGGTTTCTAGAGTTTGATGAATTGTAATGTTATCTTGCAAATATACATGTAAACTCTTCACCTATGACAGAGAGTGCTCTAAAGTATAGTGTGGGAGCATATCAGACTGAAAGAAGCTTGTTTTGGATGGTTTTGCAATAACTTCATTCTGTAAAGTTTGATGTGCTCAATTGCAATACATATGCTTACAAATGGAATTTTACACCATTTCATGTTGTTTCAGGTCAGAACTGACTTGGTTTCTAGAGTTTGATGAATTGTAATGTTATCTTGCAAATATACATGTAAACTCTTCACCTATGACAGAGAGTGCTCTAAAGTATAGTGTGGGAGCATATCAGACTGAAAGAAGCTTGTTTTGGATGGTTTTGCAATAACTTCATTCTGTAAAGTTTGATGTGCTCAATTCCAATACATATGCTTACAAATGGAATTTTACACCATTTCATGTTGTTTCATGTCAGAACTGACTTGGTTTCAAGAGTTTGATGAATTGCAATGTTATCTTGCAAATATACATGTAAACTCTTCACCTATGACAGAGAGTGCTCTAAAGTATAGTGTGGGAGCATATCAGACTGAAAGAAGCTTGTTTTGGATGGTTTTGCAATAACTTCATTCTGTAAAGTTTGATGTGCTCAATTGCAATACATATGCTTACAAATGGAATTTTACACCATTTCATGTTGTTTCATGTCAGAACTGACTTGGTTTCAAGAGTTTGATGAATTGCAATGTTATCTTGCAAATATACATGTAAACTCTTCACCTATGACAGAGAGTGCTCTAAAGTATAGTGTGGGAGCATATCAGACTGAAAGAAGCTTGTTTTGGATGGTTTTGCAATAACTTCATTCTGTAAAGTTTGATGTGCTCAATTGCAATACATATGCTTACAAATGGAATTTTACACCATTTCATGTTGTTTCAGGTCAGAACTGACTTGGTTTCAAGAGTTTGATGAATTGTAATGTTATCTTGCAAATATACATGTAAACTCTTCACCTATGACAGAGAGTGCTCTAAAGTATAGTGTGGGAGCATATCAGACTGAAAGAAGCTTGTTTTGGATGGTTTTGCAATAACTTCATTCTGTAAAGTTTGATGTGCTCAATTGCAATACATATGCTTACAAATGGAATTTTACACCATTTCATGTTGTTTCAGGTCAGAACTGACTTGGTTTCAAGAGTTTGATGAATTGTAATGTTATCTTGCAAATATACATGTAAACTCTTCACCTATGACAGAGAGTGCTCTAAACTATAGTGTGGGAGCATATCAGACTGAAAGAAGCTTGTTTTGGATGGTTTTGCAATAACTTCATTCTGTAAAGTTTGATGTGCTCAATTGCAATACATATGCTTACAAATGGAATTTTACACCATTTCATGTTGTTTCAGGTCAGAACTGACTTGGTTTCAAGAGTTTGATGAATTGTAATGTTATCTTGCAAATATACATGTAAACTCTTCACCTATGACAGAGAGTGCTCTAAAGTATAGTGTGGGAGCATATCAGACTGAAAGAAGCTTGTTTTGGATGGTTTTGCAATAACTTCATTCTGTAAAGTTTGATGTGCTCAATTGCAATACATATGCTTACAAATGGAATTTTACACCATTTCATGTTGTTTCAGGTCAGAACTGACTTGGTTTCTAGAGTTTGATGAATTGTAATGTTATCTTGCAAATATACATGTAAACTCTTCACCTATGACAGAGAGTGCTCTAAAGTATAGTGTGGGAGCATATCAGACTGAAAGAAGCTTGTTTTGGATGGTTTTGCAATAACTTCATTCTGTAAAGTTTGATGTGCTCAATTGCAATACATATGCTTACAAATGGAATTTTACACCATTTCATGTTGTTTCAGGTCAGAACTGACTTGGTTTCTAGAGTTTGATGAATTGTAATGTTATCTTGCAAATATACATGTAAACTCTTCACCTATGACAGAGAGTGCTCTAAAGTATAGTGTGGGAGCATATCAGACTGAAAGAAGCTTCTTTTGGATGGTTTTGCAATAACTTCATTCTGTAAAGTTTGATGTGCTCAATTCCAATACATATGCTTACAAATGGAATTTTACACCATTTCATGTTGTTTCATGTCAGAACTGACTTGGTTTCAAGAGTTTGATGAATTGCAATGTTATCTTGCAAATATACATGTAAACTCTTCACCTATGACAGAGAGTGCTCTAAAGTATAGTGTGGGAGCATATCAGACTGAAAGAAGCTTGTTTTGGATGGTTTTGCAATAACTTCATTCTGTAAAGTTTGATGTGCTCAATTGCAATACATATGCTTACAAATGGAATTTTACACCATTTCATGTTGTTTCAGGTCAGAACTGACTTGGTTTCAAGAGTTTGATGAATTGTAATGTTATCTTGCAAATATACATGTAAACTCTTCACCTATGACAGAGAGTGCTCTAAAGTATAGTGTGGGAGCATATCAGACTGAAAGAAGCTTGTTTTGGATGGTTTTGCAATAACTTCATTCTGTAAAGTTTGATGTGCTCAATTCCAATACATATGCTTACAAATGGAATTTTACACCATTTCATGTTGTTTCAGGTCAGAACTGACTTGGTTTCAAGAGTTTGATGAATTGTAATGTTATCTTGCAAATATACATGTAAACTCTTCACCTATGACAGAGAGTGCTCTAAAGTATAGTGTGGGAGCATATCAGACTGAAAGAAGCTTGTTTTGGATGGTTTTGCAATAACTTCATTCTGTAAAGTTTGATGTGCTCAATTGCAATACATATGCTTACAAATGGAATTTTACACCATTTCATGTTGTTTCAGGTCAGAACTGACATGGTTTCAAGAGTTTGATGAATTGTAATGTTATCTTGCAAATATACATGTAAACTCTTCACCTATGACAGAGAGTGCTCTAAAGTATAGTGTGGGAGCATATCAGACTGAAAGAAGCTTGTTTTGGATGGTTTTGCAATAACTACATTCTGTAAAGTTTGATGTGCTCAATTGCAATACATATGCTTACAAATGGAATTTTACACCATTTCATGTTGTTTCATGTCAGAACTGACTTGGTTTCAAGAGTTTGATGAATTGTAATGTTATCTTGCAAATATACATGTAAACTCTTCACCTATGACAGAGAGTGCTTAAAGTATAGTGTGGGAGCATATCAGACTGAAAGAAGCTTGTTTTGGATGGTTTTGCAATAACTTCATTCTGTAAAGTTTGATGTGCTCAATTGCAATACATATGCTTACAAATGGAATTTTACACCATTTCATGTTGTTTCAGGTCAGAACTGACTTGGTTTCTAGAGTTTGATGAATTGTAATGTTATCTTGCAAAGATACATGTAAACTCTTCACCTATGACAGAGAGTGCTCTAAAGTATAGTGTGGGAGCATATCAGACTGAAAGAAGCTTGTTTTGGATGGTTTTGCAATAACTTTATTCTGTAAAGTTTGATGTGCTCAATTGCAATACATATGCTTACAAATGGAATTTTACACCATTTCATGTTGTTTCAGGTCAGAACTGACTTGGTTTCAAGAGTTTGATGTATTGTAATGTTATCTTGCAAATATACATGTAAACTCTTCACCTATGACTGAGAGTGCTCTAAAGTATAGTGTGGGAGCATATCAGACTGAAAGAAGCTTGTTTTGGATGGTTTTGCAATAACTTCATTCTGTAAAGTTTGATGTGCTCAATTGCAATACATATGCTTACAAATGGAATTTTACACCATTTCATGTTGTTTCAGGTCAGAACTGACGTGGTTTCAAGAGTTTGATGAATTGTAATGTTATCTTGCAAATGTACATGTAAACTCTTCACGTATGACAGAGAGTGCTCTAAAGTATAGTGTGGGAGCATATCAGACTGAAAGAAGCTTGTTTTGGATGGTTTTGCAATAACTTCATTCTGTAAAGTTTGATGTGCTCAATTGCAATACATATGCTTACAAATGGAATTTTACACCATTTCATGTTGTTTCAGGTCAGAACTGACGTGGTTTCAAGAGTTTGATGAATTGTAATGTTATCTTGCAAATTTACATGTAAACTCTTCACCTATGACAAAGAGTGCTCTAAAGTATAGTGTGGGAGCATATCAGACTGAAAGAAGCTTGTTTTGGATGGTTTTGCAATAACTTCATTCTGTAAAGTTTGATGTGCTCAATTGCAATACATATGCTTACAAATGGAATTATACACCATTTCATGTTGTTTCAGGTCAGAACTGACTTGGTTTCAAGAGTTTGATGAATTGTAATGTTATCTTGCAAATATACATGTAAACTCTTCACCTATGACAGAGAGTGCTCTAAAGTATAGTGTGGAGCATATCAGACTGAAAGAAGCTTGTTTTGGATGGTTTTGCAATAACTTCATTCTGTAAAGTTTGATGTGCTCAATTGCAATACATATGCTTACAAATGCAATTTTACACCATTTCATGTTGTTTCAGGTCAGAACTGACTTGGTTTCAAGAGTTTGATGAATTGTAATGTTATCTTGCAAATATACATGTAAACTCTTCACCTATGACAGAGAGTGCTCTAAAGTATAGTGTGGGAGCATATCAGACTGAAAGAAGCTTGTTTTGGATGGTTTTGCAATAACTTCATTCTGTAAAGTTTGATGTGCTCAATTGCAATACATATGCTTACAAATGGAATTTTACACCATTTCATGTTGTTTCAGGTCAGAACTGACTTGGTTTCAAGAGTTTGATGAATTGTAATGTTATCTTGCAAATATACATGTAAACTCTTCACCTATGACAGAGAGTGCTCTAAAGTATAGTGTGGGAGCATATCAGACTGAAAGAAGCTTGTTTTGGATGGTTTTGCAATAACTTCATTCTGTAAAGTTTGATGTGCTCAATTGCAATACATATGCTTACAAATGGAATTTTACACCATTTCATGTTGTTTCAGGTCAGAACTGACTTGGTTTCAAGAGTTTGATGAATTGTAATGGTATCTTGCAAATATACATGTAAACTCTTCACCTATGACAGAGAGTGCTCTAAAGTATAGTGTGGGAGCATATCACACTGAAAGAAACTTGTTTTGGATGGTTTTGCAATAACTTCATTCTGTAAAGTTTGATGTGCTCAATTGCAATACATATGCTTACAAATGGAATTTTACACCATTTCATGTTGTTTCAGGTCAGAACTGACTTGGTTTCAAGAGTTTGATGAATTGTAATGTTATCTTGCAAATATACATGTAAACTCTTCACCTATGACAGAGAGTGCTCTAAAGTATAGTGTGGGAGCATATCAGACTGAAAGAGGCTTGTTTTGGATGGTTTTGCAATAACTTCATTCTGTAAAGTTTGATGTGCTCAATTGCAATACATATGCTTACAAATGGAATTTTACACCATTTCATGTTGTTTCAGGTCAGAACTGACGTGGTTTCAAGAGTTTGATGATTTGTAATGTTATCTTGCAAATTTACATGTAAACTCTTCACCTATGACAGAGAGTGCTCTAAAGTATAGTGTGGGAGCATATCAGACTGAAAGAGGCTTGTTTTGGATGGTTTTGCAATAACTTCATTCTGTAAAGTTTGATGTGCTCAATTGCAATACATATGCTTACAAATGGAATTTTACACCATTTCATGTTGTTTCAGGTCAGAACTGACTTGGTTTCAAGAGTTTGATGAATTGTAATGTTATCTTGCAAATATACATGTAAACTCTTCACCTATGACAGAGAGTGCTCTAAAGTATAGTGTGGGAGCATATCAGACTGAAAGAAGCTTGTTTTGGATGGTTTTGCAATAACTTCATTCTGTAAAGTTTGATGTGCTCAATTGCAATACATATGCTTACAAATGGAATTTTACACCATTTCATGTTGTTTCAGGTCAGAACTGACTTGGTTTCTAGAGTTTGATGAATTGTAATGTTATCTTGCAAATATACATGTAAACTCTTCACCTATGACAGAGAGTGCTCTAAAGTATAGTGTGGGAGCATATCAGACTGAAAGAAGCTTGTTTTGGATGGTTTTACAATAACTTCATTCTGTAAAGTTTGATGTGCTCAATTGCAATACATATGCTTACAAATGGAATTTTACACCATTTCATGTTGTTTCAGGTCAGAACTGACGTGGTTTCAAGAGTTTGATGAATTGTAATGTTATTTTGCAAATTTACATGTAAACTCTTCACCTATGACAGAGAGTGCTCTAAAGTATAGTGTGGGAGCATATCAGACTGAAAGAAGCTTGTTTTGGATGGTTTTGCAATAACTTCATTCTGTAAAGTTTGATGTGCTCAATTGCAATACATATGCTTACAAATGGAATTATACACCATTTCATGTTGTTTCAGGTCAGAACTGACTTGGTTTCAAGAGTTTGATGAATTGTAATGTTATCTTGCAAATATACATGTAAACTCTTCACCTATGACAGAGAGTGCTCTAAAGTATAGTGTGGGAGCATATCAGACTGAAAGAAGCTTGTTTTGGATGGTTTTGCAATAACTTCATTCTGTAAAGTTTGATGTGCTCAATTGCAATACATATGCTTACAAATGGAATTTTACACCATTTCATGTTGTTTCAGATCAGAACTGACTTGGTTTCAAGAGTTTGATGAATTGTAATGTTATCTTGCAAATATACATGTAAACTCTTCACCTATGACAGAGAGTGCTCTAAAGTATAGTGTGGGAGCATATCAGACTGAAAGAAGCTTGTTTTGGATGGTTTTGCAATAACTTCATTCTGTAAAGTTTGATGTGCTCAATTGCAATACATATGCTTACAAATGGAATTTTACACCATTTCATGTTGTTTCAGGTCAGAACTGACTTGGTTTCAAGAGTTTGATGTATTGTAATGTTATCTTGCAAATATACATGTAAACTCTTCACCTATGACAGAGAGTGCTCTAAAGTATAGTGTGGGAGCATATCAGACTGAAAGAAGCTTGTTTTGGATGGTTTTGCAATAACTTCATTCTGTAAAGTTTGATGTGCTCAATTGCAATACATATGCTTACAAATGGAATTTTACACCATTTCATGTTGTTTCAGGTCAGAACTGACTTGGTTTCAAGAGTTTGATGTATTGTAATGTTATCTTGCAAATATACATGTAAACTCTTCACCTATGACAGAGAGTGCTCTAAAGTATAGTGTGGGAGCATATCAGACTGAAAGAAACTTGTTTTGGATGGTTTTGCAATAACTTCATTCTGTAAAGTTTGATGTGCTCAATTGCAATACATATGCTTACAAATGGAATTTTACACCATTTCATGTTGTTTCAGGTCAGAACTGACTTGGTTTCTAGAGTTTGATGAATTGTAATGTTATCTTGCAAATATACATGTAAACTCTTCACCTATGACAGAGAGTTCTCTAAAGTATAGTGTGGGAGCATATCAGACTGAAAGAAGCTTGTTTTGGATGGTTTTGCAATAACTTCATTCTGTAAAGTTTGATGTGCTCAATTGCAATACATATGCTTACAAATGGAATTTTACACCATTTCATGTTGTTTCAGGTCAGAACTGACGTGGTTTCAAGAGTTTGATGAATTGTAATGTTATCTTGCAAATTTACATGTAAACTCTTCACCTATGACAGAGAGTGCTCTAAAGTATAGTGTGGGAGCATATCAGACTGAAAGAAGCTTGTTTTGGATGGTTTTGCAATAACTTCATTCTGTAAAGTTTGATGTGCTCAATTGCAATACATATGCTTACAAATGGAATTATACACCATTTCATGTTGTTTCAGGTCAGAACTGACTTGGTTTCAAGAGTTTGATGAATTGTAATGTTATCTTGCAAATATACATGTAAACTCTTCACCTATGACAGAGAGTGCTCTAAAGTATAGTGTGGGAGCATATCAGACTGAAAGAAGCTTGTTTTGGATGGTTTTGCAATAACTTCATTCTGTAAAGTTTGATGTGCTCAATTGCAATACATATGCTTACAAATGGAATTTTACACCATTTCATGTTGTTTCAGATCAGAACTGACTTGGTTTCAAGAGTTTGATGAATTGTAATGTTATCTTGCAAATATACATGTAAACTCTTCACCTATGACAGAGAGTGCTCTAAAGTATAGTGTGGGAGCATATCAGACTGAAAGAAGCTTGTTTTGGATGGTTTTGCAATAACTTCATTCTGTAAAGTTTGATGTGCTCAATTGCAATACATATGCTTACAAATGGAATTTTACACCATTTCATGTTGTTTCAGGTCAGAACTGACTTGGTTTCAAGAGTTTGATGAATTGTAATGTTATCTTGCAAATATACATGTAAACTCTTCACCTATGACAGAGAGTGCTCTAAAGTATAGTGTGGGAGCATATCAGACTGAAAGAAGCTTGTTTTGGATGGTTTTGCAATAACTTCATTCTGTAAAGTTTGATGTGCTCAATTGCAATACATATGCTTACAAATGGAATTTTACACCATTTCATGTTGTTTCAGGTCTGAACTGACTTGGTTTCAAGAGTTTGATGAATTGTAATGTTATCTTGCAAATATACATGTAAACTCTTCACCTATGACAGAGAGTGCTCTAAAGTATAGTGTGGGAGCATATCAGACTGAAAGAAGCTTGTTTTGGATGGTTTTGCAATAACTTCATTCTGTAAAGTTTGATGTGCTCAATTGCAATACATATGCTTACAAATGGAATTTTACACCATTTCATGTTGTTTCAGGTCAGAACTGACGTGGTTTCAAGAGTTTGATGAATTGTAATGTTATCTTGCAAATTTACATGTAAACTCTTCACCTATGACAGAGAGTGCTCTAAAGTATAGTGTGGGAGCATATCAGACTGAAAGAAGCTTGTTTTGGATGGTTTTGCAATAACTTCATTCTGTAAAGTTTGATGTGCTCAATTGCAATACATATGCTTACAAATGGAATTATACACCATTTCATGTTGTTTCAGGTCAGAACTGACTTGGTTTCAAGAGTTTGATGAATTGTAATGTTATCTTGCAAATATACATGTAAACTCTTCACCTATGACAGAGAGTGCTCTAAAGTATAGTGTGGGAGCATATCAGACTGAAAGAAGCTTGTTTTGGATGGTTTTGCAATAACTTCATTCTGTAAAGTTTGATGTGCTCAATTGCAATACATATGCTTACAAATGGAATTTTACACCATTTCATGTTGTTTCAGGTCAGAACTGACATGGTTTCAAGAGTTTGATGAATTGTAATGTTATCTTGCAAATATACATGTAAACTCTTCACCTATGACAGAGAGTGCTCTAAAGTATAGTGTGGGAGCATATCAGACTGAAAGAAACTTGTTTTGGATGGTTTTGCAATAACTTCATTCTGTAAAGTTTGATGTGCTCAATTGCAATACATATGCTTACAAATGGAATTTTACACCATTTCATGTTGTTTCAGGTCAGAACTGACTTGGTTTCAAGAGTTTGATGAATTGTAATGTTATCTTGCAAATATACATGTAAACTCTTCACCTATGACAGAGAGTGCTCTAAAGTATAGTGTGGGAGCATATCAGACTGAAAGAGGCTTGTTTTGGATGGTTTTGCAATAACTTCATTCTGTAAAGTTTGATGTGCTCAATTGCAATACATATGCTTACAAATGGAATTTTACACCATTTCATGTTGTTTCAGGTCAGAACTGACGTGGTTTCAAGAGTTTGATGAATTGTAATGTTATCTTGCAAATTTACATGTAAACTCTTCACATATGACAGAGAGTGCTCTAAAGTATAGTGTGGGAGCATATCAGACTGAAAGAGGCTTGTTTTGGATGGTTTTGCAATAACTTCATTCTGTAAAGTTTGATGTGCTCAATTGCAATACATATGCTTACAAATGGAATTTTACACCATTTCATGTTGTTTCAGGTCAGAACTGACTTGGTTTCAAGAGTTTGATGTATTGTAATGTTATCTTGCAAATATACATGTAAACTCTTCACCTATGACAGAGAGTGCTCTAAAGTATAGTGTGGGAGCATATCAGACTGAAAGAAACTTGTTTTGGATTGTTTTGCAATAACTTCATTCTGTAAAGTTTGATGTGCTCAATTGCAATACATATGCTTACAAATGGAATTTTACACCATTTCATGTTGTTTCAGGTCAGAACTGACTTGGTTTCTAGAGTTTGATGAATTGTAATGTTATCTTGCAAATATACATGTAAACTCTTCACCTATGACAGAGAGTGCTCTAAAGTATAGTGTGGGAGCATATCAGACTGAAAGAAGCTTGTTTTGGATGGTTTTGCAATAACTTCATTCTGTAAAGTTTGATGTGCTCAATTGCAATACATATGCTTACAAATGGAATTTTAAACCATTTCATGTTGTTTCAGGTCAGAACTGACTTGGTTTCAAGAGTTTGATGAATTGTAATGTTATCTTGCAAATATACATGTAAACTCTTCACCTATGACAGAGAGTGCTCTAAAGTATAGTGTGGGAGCATATCAGACTGAAAGAAACTTGTTTTGGATGGTTTTGCAATAACTTCATTCTGTAAAGTTTGATGTGCTCAATTGCAATACATATGCTTACAAATGGAATTTTAAACCATTTCATGTTGTTTCAGGTCAGAACTGACTTGGTTTCAAGAGTTTGATGAATTGTAATGTTATCTTGCAAATATACATGTAAACTCTTCACCTATGACAGAGAGTGCTCTAAAGTATAGTGTGGGAGCATATCAGACTGAAAGAGGCTTGTTTTGGATGGTTTTGCAATAACTTCATTCTGTAAAGTTTGATGTGCTCAATTGCAATACATATGCTTACAAATGGAATTTTACACCATTTCATGTTGTTTCAGGTCAGAACTGACGTGGTTTCAAGAGTTTGATGAATTGTAATGTTATCTTGCAAATTTACATGTAAACTCTTCACCTATGACAGAGAGTGCTCTAAAGTATAGTGTGGGAGCATATCAGACTGAAAGAGGCTTGTTTTGGATGGTTTTGCAATAACTTCATTCTGTAAAGTTTGATGTGCTCAATTGCAATACATATGCTTACAAATGGAATTTTACACCATTTCATGTTGTTTCAGGTCAGAACTGACTTGGTTTCAAGAGTTTGATGTATTGTAATGTTATCTTGCAAATATACATGTAAACTCTTCACCTATGACAGAGAGTGCTCTAAAGTATAGTGTGGGAGCATATCAGACTGAAAGAAACTTGTTTTGGATTGTTTTGCAATAACTTCATTCTGTAAAGTTTGATGTGCTCAATTGCAATACATAAGCTTACAAATGGAATTTTACACCATTTCATGTTGTTTCAGGTCAGAACTGACTTGGTTTCTAGAGTTTGATGAATTGTAATGTTATCTTGCAAATATACATGTAAACTCTTCACCTATGACAGAGAGTGCTCTAAAGTATAGTGTGGGAGCATATCAGACTGAAAGAAGCTTGTTTTGGATGGTTTTGCAATAACTTCATTCTGTAAAGTTTGATGTGCTCAATTGCAATACATATGCTTACAAATGGAATTTTACACCATTTCATGTTGTTTCAGGTCAGAACTGACTTGGTTTCAAGAGTTTGATGAATTGTAATGTTATCTTGCAAATATACATGTAAACTCTTCACCTATGACAGAGAGTGCTCTAAAGTATAGTGTGGGAGCATATCAGACTGAAAGAAGCTTGTTTTGGATGGTTTTGCAATAACTTCATTCTGTAAAGTTTGATGTGCTGAATTGCAATACATATGCTTACAAATGGAATTTTACACCATTTCATGTTGTTTCAGGTCAGAACTGACGTGGTTTCAAGAGTTTGATGAATTGTAATGTTATCTTGCAAATTTACATGTAAACTCTTCACCTATGTCAGAGAGTGCTCTAAAGTATAGTGTGGGAGCATATCAGACTGAAAGAAGCTTGTTTTGGATGGTTTTGCAATAACTTAATTCTGTAAAGTTTGATGTGCTCAATTGCAATACATATGCTTACAAATGGAATTATACACCATTTCATGTTGTTTCAGGTCAGAACTGACTTGGTTTCAAGAGTTTGATGAATTGTAATGTTATCTTGCAAATATACATGTAAACTCTTCACCTATGACAGAGAGTGCTCTAAAGTATAGTGTGGGAGCATATCAGACTGAAAGAAGCTTGTTTTGGATGGTTTTGCAATAACTTCATTCTGTAAAGTTTGATGTGCTCAATTGCAATACATATGCTTACAAATGGAATTTTACACCATTTCATGTTGTTTCAGGTCAGAACTGACTTGGTTTCAAGAGTTTGATGAATTGTAATGTTATCTTGCAAATATACATGTAAACTCTTCACCTATGACAGAGAGTGCTCTAAAGTATAGTGTGGGAGCATATCAGACTGAAAGAAGCTTGTTTTGGATGGTTTTGCAATAACTTCATTCTGTAAAGTTTGATGTGCTCAATTGCAATACATATGCTTACAAATGGAATTTTACACCATTTCATGTTGTTTCAGGTCAGAACTGACTTGGTTTCAAGAGTTTGATGAATTGTAATGTTATCTTGCAAATATACATGTAAACTCTTCACCTATGACAGAGAGTGCTCTAAAGTATAGTGTGGGAGCATATCAGACTGAAAGAAACTTGTTTTGGATGGTTTTGCAATAACTTCATTCTGTAAAGTTTGATGTGCTCAATTGCAATACATATGCTTACAAATGGAATTTTACACCATTTCATGTTGTTTCAGGTCAGAACTGACTTGGTTTCAAGAGTTTGATGAATTGTAATGTTATCTTGCAAATATACATGTAAACTCTTCACCTATGACAGAGAGTGCTCTAAAGTATAGTGTGGGAGCATATCAGACTGAAAGAAGCTTGTTTTGGATGGTTTTGCAATAACTTCATTCTGTAAAGTTTGATGTGCTCAATTGCAATACATATGCTTACAAATGGAATTTTACACCATTTCATGTTGTTTCAGGTCAGAACTGACTTGGTTTCAAGAGTTTGATGAATTGTAATGTTATCTTGCAAATATACATGTAAACTCTTCACCTATGACAGAGAGTGCTCTAAAGTATAGTGTGGGAGCATATCAGACTGAAAGAAACTTGTTTTGGATGGTTTTGCAATAACTTCATTCTGTAAAGTTTGATGTGCTCAATTGCAATACATATGCTTACAAATGGAATTTTACACCATTTCATGTTGTTTCAGGTCAGAACTGACTTGGTTTCAAGAGTTTGATGAATTGTAATGTTATCTTGCAAATATACATGTAAACTCTTCACCTATGACAGAGAGTGCTCTAAAGTATAGTGTGGGAGCATATCAGACTGAAAGAAGCTTGTTTTGGATGGTTTTGCAATAACTTCATTCTGTAAAGTTTGATGTGCTCAATTGCAATACATATGCTTACAAATGGAATTTTACACCATTTCATGTTGTTTCAGGTCAGAACTGACTTGGTTTCAAGAGTTTGATGAATTGTAATGTTATCTTGCAAATATACATGTAAACTCTTCACCTATGACAGAGAGTGCTCTAAAGTATAGTGTGGGAGCATATCAGACTGAAAGAAGCTTGTTTTGGATGGTTTTGCAATAACTTCATTCTGTAAAGTTTGATGTGCTCAATTGCAATACATATGCTTACAAATGGAATTTTACACCATTTCATGTTGTTTCAGGTCAGAACTGACTTGGTTTCAAGAGTTTGATGAATTGTAATGGTATCTTGCAAATATACATGTAAACTCTTCACCTATGACAGAGAGTGCTCTAAAGTATAGTGTGGGAGCATATCAGACTGAAAGAAACTTGTTTTGGATGGTTTTGCAATAACTTCATTCTGTAAAGTTTGATGTGCTCAATTGCAATACATATGCTTACAAATGGAATTTTACACCATTTCATGTTGTTTCAGGTCAGAACTGACGTGGTTTCAAGAGTTTGATGAATTGTAATGTTATCTTGCAAATTTACATGTAAACTCTTCACCTATGACAGAGAGTGCTCTAAAGTATAGTGTGGGAGCATATCAGACTGAAAGAAGCTTGTTTTGGATGGTTTTGCAATAACTTCATTCTGTAAAGTTTGATGTGCTCAATTGCAATACATATGCTTACAAATGGAATTATACACCATTTCATGTTGTTTCAGGTCAGAACTGACTTGGTTTCAAGAGTTTGATGAATTGTAATATCTTGCAAATATACATGTAAACTCTTCACCTATGACAGAGAGTGCTCTAAAGTATAGTGTGGGAGCATATCAGACTGAAAGAAGCTTGTTTTGGATGGTTTTGCAATAACTTCATTCTGTAAAGTTTGATGTGCTCAATTGCAATACATATGCTTACAAATTGAATTTTACACCATTTCATGTTGTTTCAGGTCAGAACTGACTTGGTTTCAAGAGTTTGATGTATTGTAATGTTTTCTTGCAAATATACATGTAAACTCTTCACCTATGACAGAGAGTGCTCTAAAGTATAGTGTGGGAGCATATCAGACTGAAAGAAACTTGTTTTGGATGGTTTTGCAATAACTTCATTCTGTAAAGTTTGATGTGCTCAATTGCAATACATATGCTTACAAATGGAATTTTACACCATTTCATGTTGTTTCAGGTCAGAACTGACTTGGTTTCAAGAGTTTGATGAATTGTAATGTTATCTTGCAAATATACATGTAAACTCTTCACCTATGACAGAGAGTGCTCTAAAGTATAGTGTGGGAGCATATCAGACTGAAAGAAACTTGTTTTGGATGGTTTTGCAATAACTTCATTCTGTAAAGTTTGATGTGCTCAATTGCAATACATATGCTTACAAATGGAATTTTACACCATTTCATGTTGTTTCAGGTCAGAACTGACTTGGTTTCAAGAGTTTGATGTATTGTAATGTTATCTTGCAAATATACATGTAAACTCTTCACCTATGACAGAGAGTGCTCTAAAGTATAGTGTGGGAGCATATCAGACTGAAAGAAACTTGTTTTGGATGGTTTTGCAATAACTTCATTCTGTAAAGTTTGATGTGCTCAATTGCAATACATATGCTTACAAATGGAATTTTACACCATTTCATGTTGTTTCAGGTCAGAACTGACTTGGTTTCTAGAGTTTGATGAATTGTAATGTTATCTTGCAAATATACATGTAAACTCTTCACCTATGACAGAGAGTGCTCTAAAGTATAGTGTGGGAGCATATCAGACTGAAAGAAGCTTGTTTTGGATGGTTTTGCAATAACTTCATTCTGTAAAGTTTGATGTGCTCAATTGCAATACATATGCTTACAAATGGAATTTTACACCATTTCATGTTGTTTCAGGTCAGAACTGACTTGGTTTCAAGAGTTTGATGAATTGTAATGTTATCTTGCAAATATACATGTAAACTCTTCACCTATGACAGAGAGTGCTCTAAAGTATAGTGTGGGAGCATATCAGACTGAAAGAAGCTTGTTTTGGATGGTTTTGCAATAACTTCATTCTGTAAAGTTTGATGTGCTGAATTGCAATACATATGCTTACAAATGGAATTTTACACCATTTCATGTTGTTTCAGGTCAGAACTGACGTGGTTTCAAGAGTTTGATGAATTGTAATGTTATCTTGCAAATTTACATGTAAACTCTTCACCTATGTCAGAGAGTGCTCTAAAGTATAGTGTGGGAGCATATCAGACTGAAAGAAGCTTGTTTTGGATGGTTTTGCAATAACTTCATTCTGTAAAGTTTGATGTGCTCAATTGCAATACATATGCTTACAAATGGAATTATACACCATTTCATGTTGTTTCAGGTCAGAACTGACTTGGTTTCAAGAGTTTGATGAATTGTAATGTTATCTTGCAAATATACATGTAAACTCTTCACCTATGACAGAGAGTGCTCTAAAGTATAGTGTGGGAGCATATCAGACTGAAAGAAGCTTGTTTTGGATGGTTTTGCAATAACTTCATTCTGTAAAGTTTGATGTGCTCAATTGCAATACATATGCTTACAAATGGAATTTTACACCATTTCATGTTGTTTCAGGTCAGAACTGACTTGGTTTCAAGAGTTTGATGAATTGTAATGTTATCTTGCAAATATACATGTAAACTCTTCACCTATGACAGAGAGTGCTCTAAAGTATAGTGTGGGAGCATATCAGACTGAAAGAAGCTTGTTTTGGATGGTTTTGCAATAACTTCATTCTGTAAAGTTTGATGTGCTCAATTGCAATACATATGCTTACAAATGGAATTTTACACCATTTCATGTTGTTTCAGGTCAGAACTGACTTGGTTTCAAGAGTTTGATGAATTGTAATGTTATCTTGCAAATATACATGTAAACTCTTCACCTATGACAGAGAGTGCTCTAAAGTATAGTGTGGGAGCATATCAGACTGAAAGAAGCTTGTTTTGGATGGTTTTGCAATAACTTCATTCTGTAAAGTTTGATGTGCTCAATTGCAATACATATGCTTACAAATGGAATTTTACACCATTTCATGTTGTTTCAGGTCAGAACTGACTTGGTTTCAAGAGTTTGATGAATTGTAATGTTATCTTGCAAATATACATGTAAACTCTTCACCTATGACAGAGAGTGCTCTAAAGTATAGTGTGGGAGCATATCAGACTGAAAGAAACTTGTTTTGGATGGTTTTGCAATAACTTCATTCTGTAAAGTTTGATGTGCTCAATTGCAATACATATGCTTACAAATGGAATTTTACACCATTTCATGTTGTTTCAGGTCAGAACTGACTTGGTTTCAAGAGTTTGATGAATTGTAATGTTATCTTGCAAATATACATGTAAACTCTTCACCTATGACAGAGAGTGCTCTAAAGTATAGTGTGGGAGCATATCAGACTGAAAGAAGCTTGTTTTGGATGGTTTTGCAATAACTTCATTCTGTAAAGTTTGATGTGCTCAATTGCAATACATATGCTTACAAATGGAATTTTACACCATTTCATGTTGTTTCAGGTCAGAACTGACTTGGTTTCAAGAGTTTGATGAATTGTAATGGTATCTTACAAATATACATGTAAACTCTTCACCTATGACAGAGAGTGCTCTAAAGTATAGTGTGGGAGCATATCAGACTGAAAGAAACTTGTTTTGGATGGTTTTGCAATAACTTCATTCTGTAAAGTTTGATGTGCTCAATTGCAATACATATGCTTACAAATGGAATTTTACACCATTTCATGTTGTTTCAGGTCAGAACTGACGTGGTTTCAAGAGTTTGATGAATTGTAATGTTATCTTGCAAATTTACATGTAAACTCTTCACCTATGACAGAGAGTGCTCTAAAGTATAGTGTGGGAGCATATCAGACTGAAAGAAGCTTGTTTTGGATGGTTTTGCAATAACTTCATTCTGTAAAGTTTGATGTGCTCAATTGCAATACATATGCTTACAAATGGAATTATACACCATTTCATGTTGTTTCAGGTCAGAACTGACTTGGTTTCAAGAGTTTGATGAATTGTAATATCTTGCAAATATACATGTAAACTCTTCACCTATGACAGAGAGTGCTCTAAAGTATAGTGTGGGAGCATATCAGACTGAAAGAAGCTTGTTTTGGATGGTTTTGCAATAACTTCATTCTGTAAAGTTTGATGTGCTCAATTGCAATACATATGCTTACAAATGGAATTATACACCATTTCATGTTGTTTCAGGTCAGAACTGACTTGGTTTCAAGAGTTTGATGAATTGTAATGTTATCTTGCAAATATACATGTAAACTCTTCACCTATGACAGAGAGTGCTCTAAAGTATAGTGTGGGAGCATATCAGACTGAAAGAAGCTTGTTTTGGATGGTTTTGCAATAACTTCATTCTGTAAAGTTTGATGTGCTCAATTGCAATACATATGCTTACAAATGGAATTTTACACCATTTCATGTTGTTTCAGGTCAGAACTGACTTGGTTTCAAGAGTTTGATGTATTGTAATGTTTTCTTGCAAATATACATGTAAACTCTTCACCTATGACAGAGAGTGCTCTAAAGTATAGTGTGGGAGCATATCAGACTGAAAGAAACTTGTTTTGGATGGTTTTGCAATAACTTCATTCTGTAAAGTTTGATGTGCTCAATTGCAATACATATGCTTACAAATGGAATTTTACACCATTTCATGTTGTTTCAGGTCAGAACTGACTTGGTTTCAAGAGTTTGATGAATTGTAATGTTATCTTGCAAATATACATGTAAACTCTTCACCTATGACAGAGAGTGCTCTAAAGTATAGTGTGGGAGCATATCAGACTGAAAGAGGCTTGTTTTGGATGGTTTTGCAATAACTTCATTCTGTAAAGTTTGATGTGCTCAATTGCAATACATATGCTTACAAATGGAATTTTACACCATTTCATGTTGTTTCAGGTCAGAACTGACGTGGTTTCAAGAGTTTGATGAATTGTAATGTTATCTTGCAAATTTACATGTAAACTCTTCACCTATGACAGAGAGTGCTCTAAAGTATAGTGTGGGAGCATATCAGACTGAAAGAGGCTTGTTTTGGATGGTTTTGCAATAACTTCATTCTGTAAAGTTTGATGTGCTCAATTGCAATACATATGCTTACAAATGGAATTTTACACCATTTCATGTTGTTTCAGGTCAGAACTGACTTGGTTTCAAGAGTTTGATGTATTGTAATGTTATCTTGCAAATATACATGTAAACTCTTCACCTATGACAGAGAGTGCTCTAAAGTATAGTGTGGGAGCATATCAGACTGAAAGAAACTTGTTTTGGATGGTTTTGCAATAACTTCATTCTGTAAAGTTTGATGTGCTCAATTGCAATACATATGCTTACAAATGGAATTTTACACCATTTCATGTTGTTTCAGGTCAGAACTGACTTGGTTTCTAGAGTTTGATGAATTGTAATGTTATCTTGCAAATATACATGTAAACTCTTCACCTATGACAGAGAGTGCTCTAAAGTATAGTGTGGGAGCATATCAGACTGAAAGAAGCTTGTTTTGGATGGTTTTGCAATAACTTCATTCTGTAAAGTTTGATGTGCTCAATTGCAATACATATGCTTACAAATGGAATTTTACACCATTTCATGTTGTTTCAGGTCAGAACTGACGTGGTTTCAAGAGTTTGATGAATTGTAATGTTATCTTGCAAATTTACATGTAAACTCTTCACCTATGACAGAGAGTGCTCTAAAGTATAGTGTGGGAGCATATCAGACTGAAAGAAGCTTGTTTTGGATGGTTTTGCAATAACTTCATTCTGTAAAGTTTGATGTGCTCAATTGCAATACATATGCTTACAAATGGAATTATACACCATTTCATGTTGTTTCAGGTCAGAACTGACTTGGTTTCAAGAGTTTGATGAATTGTAATGTTATCTTGCAAATATACATGTAAACTCTTCACCTATGACAGAGAGTGCTCTAAAGTATAGTGTGGGAGCATATCAGACTGAAAGAAGCTTGTTTTGGATGGTTTTGCAATAACTTCATTCTGTAAAGTTTGATGTGCTCAATTGCAATACATATGCTTACAAATGGAATTTTACACCATTTCATGTTGTTTCAGGTCAGAACTGACTTGGTTTCAAGAGTTTGATGAATTGTAATGTTATCTTGCAAATATACATGTAAACTCTTCACCTATGACAGAGAGTGCTCTAAAGTATAGTGTGGGAGCATATCAGACTGAAAGAAGCTTGTTTTGGATGGTTTTGCAATAACTTCATTCTGTAAAGTTTGATGTGCTCAATTGCAATACATATGCTTACAAATGGAATTTTACACCATTTCATGTTGTTTCAGGTCAGAACTGACTTGGTTTCAAGAGTTTGATGAATTGTAATGGTATCTTGCAAATATACATGTAAACTCTTCACCTATGACAGAGAGTGCTCTAAAGTATAGTGTGGGAGCATATCAGACTGAAAGAAGCTTGTTTTGGATGGTTTTGCAATAACTTCATTCTGTAAAGTTTGATGTGCTCAATTGCAATACATATGCTTACAAATGGAATTTTACACCATTTCATGTTGTTTCAGGTCAGAACTGACTTGGTTTCAAGAGTTTGATGAATTGTAATGTTATCTTGCAAATATACATGTAAACTCTTCACCTATGACAGAGAGTGCTCTAAAGTATAGTGTGGGAGCATATCAGACTGAAAGAGGCTTGTTTTGGATGGTTTTGCAATAACTTCATTCTGTAAAGTTTGATGTGCTCAATTGCAATACATATGCTTACAAATGGAATTTTACACCATTTCATGTTGTTTCAGGTCAGAACTGACGTGGTTTCAAGAGTTTGATGAATTGTAATGTTATCTTGCAAATTTACATGTAAACTCTTCACCTATGACAGAGAGTGCTCTAAAGTATAGTGTGGGAGCATATCAGACTGAAAGAGGCTTGTTTTGGATGGTTTTGCAATAACTTCATTCTGTAAAGTTTGATGTGCTCAATTGCAATACATATGCTTACAAATGGAATTTTACACCATTTCATGTTGTTTCAGGTCAGAACTGACTTGGTTTCAAGAGTTTGATGAATTGTAATGTTATCTTGCAAATATACATGTAAACTCTTCACCTATGACAGAGAGTGCTCTAAAGTATAGTGTGGGAGCATATCAGACTGAAAGAAGCTTGTTTTGGATGGTTTTGCAATAACTTCATTCTGTAAAGTTTGATGTGCTCAATTGCAATACATATGCTTACAAATGGAATTTTACACCATTTCATGTTGTTTCAGGTCAGAACTGACTTGGTTTCAAGAGTTTGATGAATTGTAATGTTATCTTGCAAATATACATGTAAACTCTTCACCTATGACAGAGAGTGCTCTAAAGTATAGTGTGGGAGCATATCAGACTGAAAGAAGCTTGTTTTGGATGGTTTTGCAATAACTTCATTCTGTAAAGTTTGATGTGCTCAATTGCAATACATATGCTTACAAATGGAATTTTACACCATTTCATGTTGTTTCAGGTCAGAACTGACTTGGTTTCAAGAGTTTGATGAATTGTAATGTTATCTTGCAAATATACATGTAAACTCTTCACCTATGACAGAGAGTGCTCTAAAGTATAGTGTGGGAGCATATCAGACTGAAAGAAGCTTGTTTTGGATGGTTTTGCAATAACTTCATTCTGTAAAGTTTGATGTGCTCAATTGCAATACATATGCTTACAAATGGAATTTTACACCATTTCATGTTGTTTCAGGTCAGAACTGACTTGGTTTCAAGAGTTTGATGAATTGTAATGTTATCTTGCAAATATACATGTAAACTCTTCACCTATGACAGAGAGTGCTCTAAAGTATAGTGTGGGAGCATATCAGACTGAAAGAAGCTTGTTTTGGATGGTTTTGCAATAACTTCATTCTGTAAAGTTTGATGTGCTCAATTGCAATACATATGCTTACAAATGGAATTTTACACCATTTCATGTTGTTTCAGGTCAGAACTGACTTGGTTTCAAGAGTTTGATGAATTGTAATGTTATCTTGCAAATATACATGTAAACTCTTCACCTATGACAGAGAGTGCTCTAAAGTATAGTGTGGGAGCATATCAGACTGAAAGAAGCTTGTTTTGGATGGTTTTGCAATAACTTCATTCTGTAAAGTTTGATGTGCTCAATTGCAATACATATGCTTACAAATGGAATTTTACACCATTTCATGTTGTTTCAGGTCAGAACTGACTTGGTTTCAAGAGTTTGATGAATTGTAATGGTATCTTGCAAATATACATGTAAACTCTTCACCTATGACAGAGAGTGCTCTAAAGTATAGTGTGGGAGCATATCAGACTGAAAGAAACTTGTTTTGGATGGTTTTGCAATAACTTCATTCTGTAAAGTTTGATGTGCTCAATTGCAATACATATGCTTACAAATGGAATTTTACACCATTTCATGTTGTTTCAGGTCAGAACTGACTTGGTTTCAAGAGTTTGATGAATTGTAATGTTATCTTGCAAATATACATGTAAACTCTTCACCTATGACAGAGAGTGCTCTAAAGTATAGTGTGGGAGCATATCAGACTGAAAGAAACTTGTTTTGGATGGTTTTGCAATAACTTCATTCTGTAAAGTTTGATGTGCTCAATTGCAATACATATGCTTACAAATGGAATTTTACACCATTTCATGTTGTTTCAGGTCAGAACTGACTTGGTTTCAAGAGTTTGATGAATTGTAATGTTATCTTGCAAATATACATGTAAACTCTTCACCTATGACAGAGAGTGCTCTAAAGTATAGTGTGGGAGCATATCAGACTGAAAGAAGCTTGTTTTGGATGGTTTTGCAATTACTTCATTCTGTAAAGTTTGATGTGCTCAATTGCAATACATATGCTTACAAATGGAATTTTACACCATTTCATGTTGTTTCAGGTCAGAACTGACTTGGTTTCAAGAGTTTGATGTATTGTAATGTTATCTTGCAAATATACATGTAAACTCTTCACCTATGACAGAGAGTGCTCTAAAGTATAGTGTGGGAGCATATCAGACTGAAAGAAACTTGTTTTGGATGGTTTTGCAATAACTTCATTCTGTAAAGTTTGATGTGCTCAATTGCAATACATATGCTTACAAATGGAATTTTGCACCATTTCATGTTGTTTCAGGTCAGAACTGACTTGGTTTCAAGAGTTTGATGAATTGTAATGTTATCTTGCAAATATACATGTAAACTCTTCACCTATGACAGAGAGTGCTCTAAAGTATAGTGTGGGAGCATATCAGACTGAAAGAAGCTTGTTTTGGATGGTTTTGCAATAACTTCATTCTGTAAAGTTTGATGTGCTCAATTGCAATACATATGCTTACAAATGCAATTTTACACCATTTCATGTTGTTTCAGGTCAGAACTGACTTGGTTTCAAGAGTTTGATGTATTGTAATGTTATCTTGCAAATATACATGTAAACTCTTCACCTATGACAGAGAGTGCTCTAAAGTATAGTGTGGGAGCATATCAGACTGAAAGAAACTTGTTTTGGATGGTTTTGCAATAACTTCATTCTGTAAAGTTTGATGTGCTCAATTGCAATACATATGCTTACAAATGGAATTTTACACCATTTCATGTTGTTTCAGGTCAGAACTGACTTGGTTTCAAGAGTTTGATGAATTGTAATGTTATATTGCAAATATACATGTAAACTCTTCACCTATGACAGAGAGTGCTCTAAAGTATAGTGTGGGAGCATATCAGACTGAAAGAAGCTTGTTTTGGATGGTTTTGCAATAACTTCATTCTGTAAAGTTTGATGTGCTCAATTGCAATACATATGCTTACAAATGGAATTTTACACCATTTCATGTTGTTTCAGGTCAGAACTGACGTGGTTTCAAGAGTTTGATGAATTGTAATGTTATCTTGCAAATTTACATGTAAACTCTTCACCTATGACAGAGAGTGCTCTAAAGTATAGTGTGGGAGCATATCAGACTGAAAGAAGCTTGTTTTGGATGGTTTTGCAATAACTTCATTCTGTAAAGTTTGATGTGCTCAATTGCAATACATATGCTTACAAATGGAATTTTACACCATTTCATGTTGTTTCAGGTCAGAACTGACGTGGTTTCAAGAGTTTGATGAATTGTAATGTTATCTTGCAAATTTACATGTAAACTCTTCACCTATGACAGAGAGTGCTCTAAAGTATAGTGTGGGAGCATATCAGACTGAAAGAAGCTTGTTTTGGATGGTTTTGCAATAACTTCATTCTGTAAAGTTTGATGTGCTCAATTCCAATACATATGCTTACAAATGGAATTATACACCATTTCATGTTGTTTCAGGTCAGAACTGACTTGGTTTCAAGAGTTTGATGAATTGTAATGTTATCTTGCAAATATACATGTAAACTCTTCACCTATGACAGAGAGTGCTCTAAAGTATAGTGTGGGAGCATATCAGACTGAAAGAAGCTTGTTTTGGATGGTTTTGCAATAACTTCATTCTGTAAAGTTTGATGTGCTCAATTGCAATACATATGCTTACAAATGGAATTTTACACCATTTCATGTTGTTTCAGGTCAGAACTGACGTGGTTTCAAGAGTTTGATGAATTGTAATGTTATCTTGCAAATTTACATGTAAACTCTTCACCTATGACAGAGAGTGCTCTAAAGTATAGTGTGGGAGCATATCAGACTGAAAGAAGCTTGTTTTGGATGGTTTTGCAATAACTTCATTCTGTAAAGTTTGATGTGCTCAATTGCAATACATATGCTTACAAATGGAATTTTACACCATTTCATGTTGTTTCAGGTCAGAACTGACGTGGTTTCAAGAGTTTGATGAATTGTAATGTTATCTTGCAAATTTACATGTAAACTCTTCACCTATGACAGAGAGTGCTCTAAAGTATAGTGTGGGAGCATATCAGACTGAAAGAAGCTTGTTTTGGATGGTTTTGCAATAACTTCATTCTGTAAAGTTTGATGTGCTCAATTGCAATACATATGCTTACAAATGGAATTTTACACCATTTCATGTTGTTTCAGGTCAGAACTGACGTGGTTTCAAGAGTTTGATGAATTGTAATGTTATCTTGCAAATTTACATGTAAACTCTTCACCTATGACAGAGAGTGCTCTAAAGTATAGTGTGGGAGCATATCAGACTGAAAGAAGCTTGTTTTGGATGGTTTTGCAATAACTTCATTCTGTAAAGTTTGATGTGCTCAATTGCAATACATATGCTTACAAATGGAATTTTACACCATTTCATGTTGTTTCAGGTCAGAACTGACGTGGTTTCAAGAGTTTGATGAATTGTAATGTTATCTTGCAAATTTACATGTAAACTCTTCACCTATGACAGAGAGTGCTCTAAAGTATAGTGTGGGAGCATATCAGACTGAAAGTAGCTTGTTTTGGATGGTTTTGCAATAACTTCATTCTGTAAAGTTTGATGTGCTCAATTGCAATACATATGCTTACAAATGGAATTTTACACCATTTCATGTTGTTTCAGGTCAGAACTGACGTGGTTTCAAGAGTTTGATGAATTGTAATGTTATCTTGCAAATTTACATGTAAACTCTTCACCTATGACAGAGAGTGCTCTAAAGTATAGTGTGGGAGCATATCAGACTGAAAGAAGCTTGTTTTGGATGGTTTTGCAATAACTTCATTCTGTAAAGTTTGATGTGCTCAATTGCAATACATATGCTTACAAATGGAATTATACACCATTTCATGTTGTTTCAGGTCAGAACTGACTTGGTTTCAAGAGTTTGATGAATTGTAATGTTATCTTGCAAATATACATGTAAACTCTTCACCTATGACAGAGAGTGCTCTAAAGTATAGTGTGGGAGCATATCAGACTGAAAGAAGCTTGTTTTGGATGGTTTTGCAATAACTTCATTCTGTAAAGTTTGATGTGCTCAATTGCAATACATATGCTTACAAATGGAATTTTACACCATTTCATGTTGTTTCAGGTCAGAACTGACTTGGTTTCAAGAGTTTGATGAATTGTAATGTTATCTTGCAAATATACATGTAAACTCTTCACCTATGACAGAGAGTGCTCTAAAGTATAGTGTGGGAGCATATCAGACTGAAAGAAGCTTGTTTTGGATGGTTTTGCAATAACTTCATTCTGTAAAGTTTGATGTGCTCAATTGCAATACATATGCTTACAAATGGAATTATACACCATTTCATGTTGTTTCAGGTCAGAACTGACTTGGTTTCAAGAGTTTGATGAATTGTAATGTTATCTTGCAAATATACATGTAAACTCTTCACCTATGACAGAGAGTGCTCTAAAGTATAGTGTGGGAGCATATCAGACTGAAAGAAGCTTGTTTTGGATGGTTTTGCAATAACTTCATTCTGTAAAGTTTGATGTGCTCAATTGCAATACATATGCTTACAAATGGAATTTTACACCATTTCATGTTGTTTCAGATCAGAACTGACTTGGTTTCAAGAGTTTGATGAATTGTAATGGTATCTTGCAAATATACATGTAAACTCTTCACCTATGACAGAGAGTGCTCTAAAGTATAGTGTGGGAGCATATCAGACTGAAAGAAACTTGTTTTGGATGGTTTTGCAATAACTTCATTCTGTAAAGTTTGATGTGCTCAATTGCAATACATATGCTTACAAATGGAATTTTACACCATTTCATGTTGTTTCAGGTCAGAACTGACTTGGTTTCAAGAGTTTGATGAATTGTAATGTTATCTTGCAAATATACATGTAAACTCTTCACCTATGACAGAGAGTGCTCTAAAGTATAGTGTGGGAGCATATCAGACTGAAAGAAACTTGTTTTGGATGGTTTTGCAATAACTTCATTCTGTAAAGTTTGATGTGCTCAATTGCAATACATATGCTTACAAATGGAATTTTACACCATTTAATGTTGTTTCAGGTCTGAACTGACTTGGTTTCAAGAGTTTGATGAATTGTAATGTTATCTTGCAAATATACATGTAAACTCTTCACCTATGACAGAGAGTGCTCTAAAGTATAGTGTGGGAGCATATCAGACTGAAAGAAGCTTGTTTTGGATGGTTTTGCAATAACTTCATTCTGTAAAGTTTGATGTGCTCAATTGCAATACATATGCTTACAAATGGAATTTTACACCATTTCATGTTGTTTCAGGTCAGAACTGACTTGGTTTCAAGAGTTTGATGTATTGTAATGTTATCTTGCAAATATACATGTAAACTCTTCACCTATGACAGAGAGTGCTCTAAAGTATAGTGTGGGAGCATATCAGACTGAAAGAAACTTGTTTTGGATGGTTTTGCAATAACTTCATTCTGTAAAGTTTGATGTGCTCAATTGCAATACATATGCTTACAAATGGAATTTTACACCATTTCATGTTGTTTCAGGTCAGAACTGACGTGGTTTCAAGAGTTTGATGAATTGTAATGTTATCTTGCAAATTTAAATGTAAACTCTTCACCTATGACAGAGAGTGCTCTAAAGTATAGTGTGGGAGCATATCAGACTGAAAGAAGCTTGTTTTGGATGGTTTTGCAATAACTTCATTCTGTAAAGTTTGATGTGCTCAATTGCAATACATATGCTTACAAATGGAATTATACACCATTTCATGTTGTTTCAGGTCAGAACTGACTTGGTTTCAAGAGTTTGATGAATTGTAATGTTATCTTGCAAATATACATGTAAACTCTTCACCTATGACAGAGAGTGCTCTAAAGTATAGTGTGGGAGCATATCAGACTGAAAGAAGCTTGTTTTGGATGGTTTTGCAATAACTTCATTCTGTAAAGTTTGATGTGCTCAATTGCAATACATATGCTTACAAATGGAATTTTACACCATTTCATGTTGTTTCAGATCAGAACTGACTTGGTTTCAAGAGTTTGATGAATTGTAATGTTATCTTGCAAATTTACATGTAAACTCTTCACCTATGACAGAGAGTGCTCTAAAGTATAGTGTGGGAGCATATCAGACTGAAAGAAGCTTGTTTTGGATGGTTTTGCAATAACTTCATTCTGTAAAGTTTGATGTGCTCAATTGCAATACATATGCTTACAAATGGAATTATACACCATTTCATGTTGTTTCAGGTCAGAACTGACTTGGTTTCAAGAGTTTGATGAATTGTAATGGTATCTTGCAAATATACATGTAAACTCTTCACCTATGACAGAGAGTGCTCTAAAGTATAGTGTGGGAGCATATCAGACTGAAAGAAGCTTGTTTTGGATGGTTTTGCAATAACTTCATTCTGTAAAGTTTGATGTGCTCAATTGCAATACATATGCTTACAAATGGAATTTTACACCATTTCATGTTGTTTCAGGTCAGAACTGACTTGGTTTCAAGAGTTTGATGAATTGTAATGTTATCTTGCAAATATACATGTAAACTCTTCACCTATGACAGAGAGTGCTCTAAAGTATAGTGTGGGAGCATATCAGACTGAAAGAGGCTTGTTTTGGATGGTTTTGCAATAACTTCATTCTGTAAAGTTTGATGTGCTCAATTGCAATACATATGCTTACAAATGGAATTTTACACCATTTCATGTTGTTTCAGGTCAGAACTGACGTGGTTTCAAGAGTTTGATGAATTGTAATGTTATCTTGCAAATTTACATGTAAACTCTTCACCTATGACAGAGAGTGCTCTAAAGTATAGTGTGGGAGCATATCAGACTGAAAGAGGCTTGTTTTGGATGGTTTTGCAATAACTTCATTCTGTAAAGTTTGATGTGCTCAATTGCAATACATATGCTTACAAATGGAATTTTACACCATTTCATGTTGTTTCAGGTCAGAACTGACTTGGTTTCAAGAGTTTGATGAATTGTAATGTTATCTTGCAAATATACATGTAAACTCTTCACCTATGACAGAGAGTGCTCTAAAGTATAGTGTGGGAGCATATCAGACTGAAAGAAGCTTGTTTTGGATGGTTTTGCAATAACTTCATTCTGTAAAGTTTGATGTGCTCAATTGCAATACATATGCTTACAAATGGAATTTTACACCATTTCATGTTGTTTCAGATCAGAACTGACTTGGTTTCAAGAGTTTGATGAATTGTAATGGTATCTTGCAAATATACATGTAAACTCTTCACCTATGACAGAGAGTGCTCTAAAGTATAGTGTGGGAGCATATCAGACTGAAAGAAACTTGTTTTGGATGGTTTTGCAATAACTTCATTCTGTAAAGTTTGATGTGCTCAATTGCAATACATATGCTTACAAATGGAATTTTACAACATTTCATGTTGTTTCAGGTCAGAACTGACTTGGTTTCAAGAGTTTGATGAATTGTAATGTTATCTTGCAAATATACATGTAAACTCTTCACCTATGACAGAGAGTGCTCTAAAGTATAGTGTGGGAGCATATCAGACTGAAAGAGGCTTGTTTTGGATGGTTTTGCAATAACTTCATTCTGTAAAGTTTGATGTGCTCAATTGCAATACATATGCTTACAAATGGAATTTTACACCATTTCATGTTGTTTCAGGTCAGAACTGACGTGGTTTCAAGAGTTTGATGAATTGTAATGTTATCTTGCAAATATACATGTAAACTCTTCACCTATGACAGAGAGTGCTCTAAAGTATAGTGTGGGAGCATATCAGACTGAAAGAAACTTGTTTTGGATGGTTTTGCAATAACTTCATTCTGTAAAGTTTGATGTGCTCAATTGCAATACATATGCTTACAAATGGAATTTTACACCATTTCATGTTGTTTCAGGTCAGAACTGACTTGGTTTCAAGAGTTTGATGAATTGTAATGTTATCTTGCAAATATACATGTAAACTCTTCACCTATGACAGAGAGTGCTCTAAAGTATAGTGTGGGAGCATATCAGACTGAAAGAAGCTTGTTTTGGATGGTTTTGCAATAACTTCATTCTGTAAAGTTTGATGTGCTCAATTGCAATACATATGCTTACAAATGGAATTTTACACCATTTCATGTTGTTTCAGGTCAGAACTGACTTGGTTTCAAGAGTTTGATGAATTGTAATGGTATCTTGCAAATATACATGTAAACTCTTCACCTATGACAGAGAGTGCTCTAAAGTATAGTGTGGGAGCATATCAGACTGAAAGAAACTTGTTTTGGATGGTTTTGCAATAACTTCATTCTGTAAAGTTTGATGTGCTCAATTGCAATACATATGCTTACAAATGGAATTTTACACCATTTCATGTTGTTTCAGGTCAGAACTGACTTGGTTTCAAGAGTTTGATGAATTGTAATGTTATCTTGCAAATATACATGTAAACTCTTCACCTATGACAGAGAGTGCTCTAAAGTATAGTGTGGGAGCATATCAGACTGAAAGAAACTTGTTTTGGATGGTTTTGCAATAACTTCATTCTGTAAAGTTTGATGTGCTCAATTGCAATACATATGCTTACAAATGGAATTTTACACCATTTCATGTTGTTTCAGGTCAGAACTGACTTGGTTTCAAGAGTTTGATGAATTGTAATGTTATCTTGCAAATATACATGTAAACTCTTCACCTATGACAGAGAGTGCTCTAAAGTATAGTGTGGGAGCATATCAGACTGAAAGAAGCTTGTTTTGGATGGTTTTGCAATTACTTCATTCTGTAAAGTTTGATGTGCTCAATTGCAATACATATGCTTACAAATGGAATTTTACACCATTTCATGTTGTTTCAGGTCAGAACTGACTTGGTTTCAAGAGTTTGATGAATTGTAATGTTATCTTGCAAATATACATGTAAACTCTTCACCTATGACAGAGAGTGCTCTAAAGTATAGTGTGGGAGCATATCAGACTGAAAGAAGCTTGTTTTGGATGGTTTTGCAATAACTTCATTCTGTAAAGTTTGATGTGCTCAATTGCAATACATATGCTTACAAATGGAATTTTACACCATTTCATGTTGTTTCAGGTCAGAACTGACTTGGTTTCAAGAGTTTGATGAATTGTAATGTTATCTTGCAAATATACATGTAAACTCTTCACCTATGACAGAGAGTGCTCTAAAGTATAGTGTGGGAGCATATCAGACTGAAAGAAGCTTGTTTTGGATGGTTTTGCAATAACTTCATTCTGTAAAGTTTGATGTGCTCAATTGCAATACATATGCTTACAAATGGAATTTTACACCATTTCATGTTGTTTCAGGTCAGAACTGACTTGGTTTCAAGAGTTTGATGAATTGTAATGTTATATTGCAAATATACATGTAAACTCTTCACCTATGACAGAGAGTGCTCTAAAGTATAGTGTGGGAGCATATCAGACTGAAAGAAGCTTGTTTTGGATGGTTTTGCAATAACTTCATTCTGTAAAGTTTGATGTGCTCAATTGCAATACATATGCTTACAAATGGAATTTTACACCATTTCATGTTGTTTCAGATCAGAACTGACTTGGTTTCAAGAGTTTGATGAATTGTAATGGTATCTTGCAAATATACATGTAAACTCTTCACCTATGACAGAGAGTGCTCTAAAGTATAGTGTGGGAGCATATCAGACTGAAAGAAACTTGTTTTGGATGGTTTTGCAATAACTTCATTCTGTAAAGTTTGATGTGCTCAATTGCAATACATATGCTTACAAATGGAATTTTACACCATTTCATGTTGTTTCAGGTCAGAACTGACTTGGTTTCAAGAGTTTGATGAATTGTAATGTTATCTTGCAAATATACATGTAAACTCTTCACCTATGACAGAGAGTGCTCTAAAGTATAGTGTGGGAGCATATCAGACTGAAAGAAACTTGTTTTGGATGGTTTTGCAATAACTTCATTCTGTAAAGTTTGATGTGCTCAATTGCAATACATATGCTTACAAATGGAATTTTACACCATTTAATGTTGTTTCAGGTCTGAACTGACTTGGTTTCAAGAGTTTGATGAATTGTAATGTTATCTTGCAAATATACATGTAAACTCTTCACCTATGACAGAGAGTGCTCTAAAGTATAGTGTGGGAGCATATCAGACTGAAAGAAGCTTGTTTTGGATGGTTTTGCAATAACTTCATTCTGTAAAGTTTGATGTGCTCAATTGCAATACATATGCTTACAAATGGAATTTTACACCATTTCATGTTGTTTCAGGTCAGAACTGACGTGGTTTCAAGAGTTTGATGAATTGTAATGTTATCTTGCAAATTTACATGTAAACTCTTCACCTATGACAGAGAGTGCTCTAAAGTATAGTGTGGGAGCATATCAGACTGAAAGAAGCTTGTTTTGGATGGTTTTGCAATAACTTCATTCTGTAAAGTTTGATGTGCTCAATTGCAATACATATGCTTACAAATGGAATTATACACCATTTCATGTTGTTTCAGGTCAGAACTGACTTGGTTTCAAGAGTTTGATGAATTGTAATGTTATCTTGCAAATATACATGTAAACTCTTCACCTATGACAGAGAGTGCTCTAAAGTATAGTGTGGGAGCATATCAGACTGAAAGAAGCTTGTTTTGGATGGTTTTGCAATAACTTCATTCTGTAAAGTTTGATGTGCTCAATTGCAATACATATGCTTACAAATGGAATTATACACCATTTCATGTTGTTTCAGGTCAGAACTGACTTGGTTTCAAGAGTTTGATGAATTGTAATGTTATCTTGCAAATATACATGTAAACTCTTCACCTATGACAGAGAGTGCTCTAAAGTATAGTGTGGGAGCATATCAGACTGAAAGAAGCTTGTTTTGGATGGTTTTGCAATAACTTCATTCTGTAAAGTTTGATGTGCTCAATTGCAATACATATGCTTACAAATGGAATTTTACACCATTTCATGTTGTTTCAGATCAGAACTGACTTGGTTTCAAGAGTTTGATGAATTGTAATGGTATCTTGCAAATATACATGTAAACTCTTCACCTATGACAGAGAGTGCTCTAAAGTATAGTGTGGGAGCATATCAGACTGAAAGAAACTTGTTTTGGATGGTTTTGCAATAACTTCATTCTGTAAAGTTTGATGTGCTCAATTGCAATACATATGCTTACAAATGGAATTTTACAACATTTCATGTTGTTTCAGGTCAGAACTGACTTGGTTTCAAGAGTTTGATGAATTGTAATGTTATCTTGCAAATATACATGTAAACTCTTCACCTATGACAGAGAGTGCTCTAAAGTATAGTGTGGGAGCATATCAGACTGAAAGAGGCTTGTTTTGGATGGTTTTGCAATAACTTCATTCTGTAAAGTTTGATGTGCTCAATTGCAATACATATGCTTACAAATGGAATTTTACACCATTTCATGTTGTTTCAGGTCAGAACTGACGTGGTTTCAAGAGTTTGATGAATTGTAATGTTATCTTGCAAATTTACATGTAAACTCTTCACCTATGACAGAGAGTGCTCTAAAGTATAGTGTGGGAGCATATCAGACTGAAAGAGGCTTGTTTTGGATGGTTTTGCAATAACTTCATTCTGTAAAGTTTGATGTGCTCAATTGCAATACATATGCTTACAAATGGAATTTTACACCATTTCATGTTGTTTCAGGTCAGAACTGACTTGGTTTCAAGAGTTTGATGTATTGTAATGTTATCTTGCAAATATACATGTAAACTCTTCACCTATGACAGAGAGTGCTCTAAAGTATAGTGTGGGAGCATATCAGACTGAAAGAAACTTGTTTTGGATGGTTTTGCAATAACTTCATTCTGTAAAGTTTGATGTGCTCAATTGCAATACATATGCTTACAAATGGAATTTTACACCATTTCATGTTGTTTCAGGTCAGAACTGACGTGGTTTCAAGAGTTTGATGAATTGTAATGTTATCTTGCAAATTTACATGTAAACTCTTCACCTATGACAGAGAGTGCTCTAAAGTATAGTGTGGGAGCATATCAGACTGAAAGAAGCTTGTTTTGGATGGTTTTGCAATAACTTCATTCTGTAAAGTTTGATGTGCTCAATTGCAATACATATGCTTACAAATGGAATTATACACCATTTCATGTTGTTTCAGGTCAGAACTGACTTGGTTTCAAGAGTTTGATGAATTGTAATGTTATCTTGCAAATATACATGTAAACTCTTCACCTATGACAGAGAGTGCTCTAAAGTATAGTGTGGGAGCATATCAGACTGAAAGAAGCTTGTTTTGGATGGTTTTGCAATAACTTCATTCTGTAAAGTTTGATGTGCTCAATTGCAATACATATGCTTACAAATGGAATTATACACCATTTCATGTTGTTTCAGGTCAGAACTGACTTGGTTTCAAGAGTTTGATGAATTGTAATGTTATCTTGCAAATATACATGTAAACTCTTCACCTATGACAGAGAGTGCTCTAAAGTATAGTGTGGGAGCATATCAGACTGAAAGAAGCTTGTTTTGGATGGTTTTGCAATAACTTCATTCTGTAAAGTTTGATGTGCTCAATTGCAATACATATGCTTACAAATGGAATTTTACACCATTTCATGTTGTTTCAGATCAGAACTGACTTGGTTTCAAGAGTTTGATGAATTGTAATGGTATCTTGCAAATATACATGTAAACTCTTCACCTATGACAGAGAGTGCTCTAAAGTATAGTGTGGGAGCATATCAGACTGAAAGAAACTTGTTTTGGATGGTTTTGCAATAACTTCATTCTGTAAAGTTTGATGTGCTCAATTGCAATACATATGCTTACAAATGGAATTTTACAACATTTCATGTTGTTTCAGGTCAGAACTGACTTGGTTTCAAGAGTTTGATGAATTGTAATGTTATCTTGCAAATATACATGTAAACTCTTCACCTATGACAGAGAGTGCTCTAAAGTATAGTGTGGGAGCATATCAGACTGAAAGAGGCTTGTTTTGGATGGTTTTGCAATAACTTCATTCTGTAAAGTTTGATGTGCTCAATTGCAATACATATGCTTACAAATGGAATTTTACACCATTTCATGTTGTTTCAGGTCAGAACTGACGTGGTTTCAAGAGTTTGATGAATTGTAATGTTATCTTGCAAATTTACATGTAAACTCTTCACCTATGACAGAGAGTGCTCTAAAGTATAGTGTGGGAGCATATCAGACTGAAAGAGGCTTGTTTTGGATGGTTTTGCAATAACTTCATTCTGTAAAGTTTGATGTGCTCAATTGCAATACATATGCTTACAAATGGAATTTTACACCATTTCATGTTGTTTCAGGTCAGAACTGACTTGGTTTCAAGAGTTTGATGAATTGTAATGTTATCTTGCAAATATACATGTAAACTCTTCACCTATGACAGAGAGTGCTCTAAAGTATAGTGTGGGAGCATATCAGACTGAAAGAAGCTTGTTTTGGATGGTTTTGCAATAACTTCATTCTGTAAAGTTTGATGTGCTCAATTGCAATACATATGCTTACAAATGGAATTTTACACCATTTCATGTTGTTTCAGGTCAGAACTGACTTGGTTTCAAGAGTTTGATGAATTGTAATGTTATCTTGCAAATATACATGTAAACTCTTCACCTATGACAGAGAGTGCTCAAAAGTATAGTGTGGGAGCATATCAGACTGAAAGAAACTTGTTTTGGATGGTTTTGCAATAACTTCATTCTGTAAAGTTTGATGTGCTCAATTGCAATACATATGCTTACAAATGGAATTTTACACCATTTCATGTTGTTTCAGGTCAGAACTGACTTGGTTTCAAGAGTTTGATGAATTGTAATGTTATCTTGCAAATATACATGTAAACTCTTCACCTATGACAGAGAGTGCTCTAAAGTATAGTGTGGGAGCATATCAGACTGAAAGAAGCTTGTTTTGGATGGTTTTGCAATAACTTCATTCTGTAAAGTTTGATGTGCTCAATTGCAATACATATGCTTACAAATGGAATTTTACACCATTTCATGTTGTTTCAGGTCAGAACTGACTTGGTTTCAAGAGTTTGATGAATTGTAATGTTATCTTGCAAATATACATGTAAACTCTTCACCTATGACAGAGAGTGCTCTAAAGTATAGTGTGGGAGCATATCAGACTGAAAGAAGCTTGTTTTGGATGGTTTTGCAATAACTTCATTCTGTAAAGTTTGATGTGCTCAATTGCAATACATATGCTTACAAATGGAATTTTACACCATTTCATGTTGTTTCAGGTCAGAACTGACTTGGTTTCAAGAGTTTGATGAATTGTAATGTTATCTTGCAAATATACATGTAAACTCTTCACCTATGACAGAGAGTGCTCTAAAGTATAGTGTGGGAGCATATCAGACTGAAAGAAACTTGTTTTGGATGGTTTTGCAATAACTTAATTCTGTAAAGTTTGATGTGCTCAATTGCAATACATATGCTTACAAATGGAATTTTACACCATTTCATGTTGTTTCATGTCAGAACTGACTTGGTTTCAAGAGTTTGATGAATTGTAATGTTATCTTGCAAATATACATGTAAACTCTTCACCTATGACAGAGAGTGCTCTAAAGTATAGTGTGGGAGCATATCAGACTGAAAGAAGCTTGTTTTGGATGGTTTTGCAATAACTTCATTCTGTAAAGTTTGATGTGCTCAATTGCAATACATATGCTTACAAATGGAATTTTACACCATTTCATGTTGTTTCAGGTCAGAACTGACGTGGTTTCAAGAGTTTGATGAATTGTAATGTTATCTTGCAAATTTACATGTAAACTCTTCACCTATGACAGAGAGTACTCTAAAGTATAGTGTGGGAGCATATCAGACTGAAAGAGGCTTGTTTTGGATGGTTTTGCAATAACTTCATTCTGTAAAGTTTGATGTGCTCAATTGCAATACATATGCTTACAAATGGAATTTTACACCATTTCATGTTGTTTCAGGTCAGAACTGACTTGGTTTCAAGAGTTTGATGAATTGTAATGTTATCTTGCAAATATACATGTAAACTCTTCACCTATGACAGAGAGTGCTCTAAAGTATAGTGTGGGAGCATATCAGACTGAAAGAAGCTTGTTTTGGATGGTTTTGCAATAACTTCATTCTGTAAAGTTTGATGTGCTCAATTGCAATTCATATGCTTACAAATGGAATTTTACACCATTTCATGTTGTTTCAGGTCAGAACTGACTTGGTTTCAAGAGTTTGATGAATTGTAATGTTATCTTGCAAATATACATGTAAACTCTTCACCTATGACAGAGAGTGCTCTAAAGTATAGTGTGGGAGCATATCAGACTGAAAGAAGCTTGTTTTGGATGGTTTTGCAATAACTTCATTCTGTAAAGTTTGATGTGCTCAATTGCAATACATATGCTTACAAATGGAATTTTACAACATTTCATGTTGTTTCAGGTCAGAACTGACTTGGTTTCAAGAGTTTGATGAATTGTAATGTTATCTTGCAAATATACATGTAAACTCTTCACCTATGACAGAGAGTGCTCTAAAGTATAGTGTGGGAGCATATCAGACTGAAAGAGGCTTGTTTTGGATGGTTTTGCAATAACTTCATTCTGTAAAGTTTGATGTGCTCAATTGCAATACATATGCTTACAAATGGAATTTTACACCATTTCATGTTGTTTCAGGTCAGAACTGACGTGGTTTCAAGAGTTTGATGAATTGTAATGTTATCTTGCAAATTTACATGTAAACTCTTCACCTATGACAGAGAGTGCTCTAAAGTATAGTGTGGGAGCATATCAGACTGAAAGAGGCTTGTTTTGGATGGTTTTGCAATAACTTCATTCTGTAAAGTTTGATGTGCTCAATTGCAATACATATGCTTACAAATGGAATTTTACACCATTTCATGTTGTTTCAGGTCAGAACTGACTTGGTTTCAAGAGTTTGATGAATTGTAATGTTATCTTGCAAATATACATGTAAACTCTTCACCTATGACAGAGAGTGCTCTAAAGTATAGTGTGGGAGCATATCAGACTGAAAGAAGCTTGTTTTGGATGGTTTTGCAATAACTTCATTCTGTAAAGTTTGATGTGCTCAATTGCAATACATATGCTTACAAATGGAATTTTACACCATTTCATGTTGTTTCAGGTCAGAACTGACTTGGTTTCAAGAGTTTGATGAATTGTAATGTTATCTTGCAAATATACATGTAAACTCTTCACCTATGACAGAGAGTGCTCAAAAGTATAGTGTGGGAGCATATCAGACTGAAAGAAACTTGTTTTGGATGGTTTTGCAATAACTTCATTCTGTAAAGTTTGATGTGCTCAATTGCAATACATATGCTTACAAATGGAATTTTACACCATTTCATGTTGTTTCAGGTCAGAACTGACTTGGTTTCAAGAGTTTGATGAATTGTAATGTTATCTTGCAAATATACATGTAAACTCTTCACCTATGACAGAGAGTGCTCTAAAGTATAGTGTGGGAGCATATCAGACTGAAAGAAGCTTGTTTTGGATGGTTTTGCAATAACTTCATTCTGTAAAGTTTGATGTGCTCAATTGCAATACATATGCTTACAAATGGAATTTTACACCATTTCATGTTGTTTCAGGTCAGAACTGACTTGGTTTCAAGAGTTTGATGAATTGTAATGTTATCTTGCAAATATACATGTAAACTCTTCACCTATGACAGAGAGTGCTCTAAAGTATAGTGTGGGAGCATATCAGACTGAAAGAAGCTTGTTTTGGATGGTTTTGCAATAACTTCATTCTGTAAAGTTTGATGTGCTCAATTGCAATACATATGCTTACAAATGGAATTTTACACCATTTCATGTTGTTTCAGGTCAGAACTGACTTGGTTTCAAGAGTTTGATGAATTGTAATGTTATCTTGCAAATATACATGTAAACTCTTCACCTATGACAGAGAGTGCTCTAAAGTATAGTGTGGGAGCATATCAGACTGAAAGAAACTTGTTTTGGATGGTTTTGCAATAACTTAATTCTGTAAAGTTTGATGTGCTCAATTGCAATACATATGCTTACAAATGGAATTTTACACCATTTCATGTTGTTTCAGGTCAGAACTGACTTGGTTTCAAGAGTTTGATGAATTGTAATGTTATCTTGCAAATATACATGTAAACTCTTCACCTATGACAGAGAGTGCTCTAAAGTATAGTGTGGGAGCATATCAGACTGAAAGAAGCTTGTTTTGGATGGTTTTGCAATAACTTCATTCTGTAAAGTTTGATGTGCTCAATTGCAATACATATGCTTACAAATGGAATTTTACACCATTTCATGTTGTTTCAGGTCAGAACTGACGTGGTTTCAAGAGTTTGATGAATTGTAATGTTATCTTGCAAATTTACATGTAAACTCTTCACCTATGACAGAGAGTACTCTAAAGTATAGTGTGGGAGCATATCAGACTGAAAGAGGCTTGTTTTGGATGGTTTTGCAATAACTTCATTCTGTAAAGTTTGATGTGCTCAATTGCAATACATATGCTTACAAATGGAATTTTACACCATTTCATGTTGTTTCAGGTCAGAACTGACTTGGTTTCAAGAGTTTGATGAATTGTAATGTTATCTTGCAAATATACATGTAAACTCTTCACCTATGACAGAGAGTGCTCTAAAGTATAGTGTGGGAGCATATCAGACTGAAAGAAGCTTGTTTTGGATGGTTTTGCAATAACTTCATTCTGTAAAGTTTGATGTGCTCAATTGCAATTCATATGCTTACAAATGGAATTTTACACCATTTCATGTTGTTTCAGGTCAGAACTGACTTGGTTTCAAGAGTTTGATGAATTGTAATGTTATCTTGCAAATATACATGTAAACTCTTCACCTATGACAGAGAGTGCTCTAAAGTATAGTGTGGGAGCATATCAGACTGAAAGAAGCTTGTTTTGGATGGTTTTGCAATAACTTCATTCTGTAAAGTTTGATGTGCTCAATTGCAATACATATGCTTACAAATGGAATTTTACACCATTTCATGTTGTTTCAGGTCAGAACTGACTTGGTTTCAAGAGTTTGATGAATTGTAATGTTATCTTGCAAATATACATGTAAACTCTTCACCTATGACAGAGAGTGCTCAAAAGTATAGTGTGGGAGCATATCAGACTGAAAGAAACTTGTTTTGGATGGTTTTGCAATAACTTCATTCTGTAAAGTTTGATGTGCTCAATTGCAATACATATGCTTACAAATGGAATTTTACACCATTTCATGTTGTTTCAGGTCAGAACTGACTTGGTTTCAAGAGTTTGATGAATTGTAATGTTATCTTGCAAATATACATGTAAACTCTTCACCTATGACAGAGAGTGCTCTAAAGTATAGTGTGGGAGCATATCAGACTGAAAGAAGCTTGTTTTGGATGGTTTTGCAATAACTTCATTCTGTAAAGTTTGATGTGCTCAATTGCAATACATATGCTTACAAATGGAATTTTACACCATTTCATGTTGTTTCAGGTCAGAACTGACTTGGTTTCAAGAGTTTGATGAATTGTAATGTTATCTTGCAAATATACATGTAAACTCTTCACCTATGACAGAGAGTGCTCTAAAGTATAGTGTGGGAGCATATCAGACTGAAAGAAGCTTGTTTTGGATGGTTTTGCAATAACTTCATTCTGTAAAGTTTGATGTGCTCAATTGCAATACATATGCTTACAAATGGAATTTTACACCATTTCATGTTGTTTCAGGTCAGAACTGACTTGGTTTCAAGAGTTTGATGAATTGTAATGTTATCTTGCAAATATACATGTAAACTCTTCACCTATGACAGAGAGTGCTCTAAAGTATAGTGTGGGAGCATATCAGACTGAAAGAAGCTTGTTTTGGATGGTTTTGCAATAACTTCATTCTGTAAAGTTTGATGTGCTCAATTGCAATACATATGCTTACAAATGGAATTTTACACCATTTCATGTTGTTTCAGGTCAGAACTGACTTGGTTTCAAGAGTTTGATGAATTGTAATGTTATCTTGCAAATATACATGTAAACTCTTCACCTATGACAGAGAGTGCTCTAAAGTATAGTGTGGGAGCATATCAGACTGAAAGAAACTTGTTTTGGATGGTTTTGCAATAACTTAATTCTGTAAAGTTTGATGTGCTCAATTGCAATACATATGCTTACAAATGGAATTTTACACCATTTCATGTTGTTTCAGGTCAGAACTGACTTGGTTTCAAGAGTTTGATGAATTGTAATGTTATCTTGCAAATATACATGTAAACTCTTCACCTATGACAGAGAGTGCTCTAAAGTATAGTGTGGGAGCATATCAGACTGAAAGAAGCTTGTTTTGGATGGTTTTGCAAAAACTTCATTCTGTAAAGTTTGATGTGCTCAATTGCAATACATATGCTTACAAATGGAATTTTACACCATTTCATGTTGTTTCAGGTCAGAACTGACGTGGTTTCAAGAGTTTGATGAATTGTAATGTTATCTTGCAAATTTACATGTAAACTCTTCACCTATGACAGAGAGTACTCTAAAGTATAGTGTGGGAGCATATCAGACTGAAAGAGGCTTGTTTTGGATGGTTTTGCAATAACTTCATTCTGTAAAGTTTGATGTGCTCAATTGCAATACATATGCTTACAAATGGAATTTTACACCATTTCATGTTGTTTCAGGTCAGAACTGACTTGGTTTCAAGAGTTTGATGAATTGTAATGTTATCTTGCAAATATACATGTAAACTCTTCACCTATGACAGAGAGTGCTCTAAAGTATAGTGTGGGAGCATATCAGACTGAAAGAAGCTTGTTTTGGATGGTTTTGCAATAACTTCATTCTGTAAAGTTTGATGTGCTCAATTGCAATTCATATGCTTACAAATGGAATTTTACACCATTTCATGTTGTTTCAGGTCAGAACTGACTTGGTTTCAAGAGTTTGATGAATTGTAATGTTATCTTGCAAATATACATGTAAACTCTTCACCTATGACAGAGAGTGCTCTAAAGTATAGTGTGGGAGCATATCAGACTGAAAGAAGCTTGTTTTGGATGGTTTTGCAATAACTTCATTCTGTAAAGTTTGATGTGCTCAATTGCAATACATATGCTTACAAATGGAATTTTACACCATTTCATGTTGTTTCAGGTCAGAACTGACTTGGTTTCAAGAGTTTGATGAATTGTAATGTTATCTTGCAAATATACATGTAAACTCTTCACCTATGACAGAGAGTGCTCTAAAGTATAGTGTGGGAGCATATCAGACTGAAAGAAACTTGTTTTGGATGGTTTTGCAATAACTTCATTCTGTAACGTTTGATGTGCTCAATTGCAATACATATGCTTACAAATGGAATTTTACACCATTTCATGTTGTTTCAGGTCAGAACTGACTTGGTTTCAAGAGTTTGATGAATTGTAATGTTATCTTGCAAATATACATGTAAACTCTTCACCTATGACAGAGAGTGCTCTAAAGTATAGTGTGGGAGCATATCAGACTGAAAGAAGCTTGTTTTGGATGGTTTTGCAATAACTTCATTCTGTAAAGTTTGATGTGCTCAATTGCAATACATATGCTTACAAATGGAATTTTACACCATTTCATGTTGTTTCAGGTCAGAACTGACGTGGTCTCAAGAGTTTGATGAATTGTAATGTTATCTTGCAAATTTACATGTAAACTCTTCACCTATGACAGAGAGTGCTCTAAAGTATAGTGTGGGAGCATATCAGACTGAAAGAGGCTTGTTTTGGATGGTTTTGCAATAACTTCATTCTGTAAAGTTTGATGTGCTCAATTGCAATACATATGCTTACAAATGGAATTTTACACCATTTCATGTTGTTTCAGGTCAGAACTGACTTGGTTTCAAGAGTTTGATGAATTGTAATGTTATCTTGCAAATATACATGTAAACTCTTCACCTATGACAGAGAGTGCTCTAAAGTATAGTGTGGGAGCATATCAGACTGAAAGAAGCTTGTTTTGGATGGTTTTGCAATAACTTCATTCTGTAAAGTTTGATGTGCTCAATTGCAATTCATATGCTTACAAATGGAATTTTACACCATTTCATGTTGTTTCAGGTCAGAACTGACTTGGTTTCAAGAGTTTGATGAATTGTAATGTTATCTTGCAAATATACATGTAAACTCTTCACCTATGACAGAGAGTGCTCTAAAGTATAGTGTGGGAGCATATCAGACTGAAAGAAACTTGTTTTGGATGGTTTTGCAATAACTTCATTCTGTAAAGTTTGATGTGCTCAATTGCAATACATATGCTTACAAATGGAATTTTACACCATTTCATGTTGTTTCAGGTCAGAACTGACTTGGTTTCTAGAGTTTGATGAATTATAATGTTATCTTGCAAATATACATGTAAACTATTCACCTATGACAGAGAGTGCTCTAAAGTATAGTGTGGGAGCATATCAGACTGAAAGAAGCTTGTTTTGGATGGTTTTGCAATAACTTCATTCTGTAAAGTTTGATGTGCTCAATTGCAATACATATGCTTACAAATGGAATTTTACACCATTTCATGTTGTTTCAGGTCAGAACTGACTTGGTTTCAAGAGTTTGATGAATTGTAATGTTATCTTGCAAATATACATGTAAACTCTTCACCTATGACAGAGAGTGCTCTAAAGTATAGTGTGGGAGCATATCAGACTGAAAGAAGCTTGTTTTAGATGGTTTTGCAATAACTTCATTCTGTAAAGTTTGTTGTGCTCAATTGCAATACATATGCTTACAAATGGAATTTTACACCATTTCATGTTGTTTCAGGTCAGAACTGACTTGGTTTCTAGAGTTTGATGAATTGTAATGTTATCTTGCAAATATACATGTAAACTATTCACCTATGACAGAGAGTGCTCTAAAGTATAGTGTGGGAGCATATCAGACTGAAAGAAGCTTGTTTTGGATGGTTTTGCAATAACTTCATTCTGTAAAGTTTGATGTGCTCAATTGCAATACATATGCTTACAAATGGAATTTTACACCATTTCATGTTGTTTCAGGTCAGAACTGACTTGGTTTCAAGAGTTTGATGAATTGTAATGTTATCTTGCAAATATACATGTAAACTCTTCACCTATGACAGAGAGTGCTCTAAAGTATAGTGTGGGAGCATATCAGACTGAAAGAAGCTTGTTTTAGATGGTTTTGCAATAACTTCATTCTGTAAAGTTTGTTGTGCTCAATTGCAATACATATGCTTACAAATGGAATTTTACACCATTTCATGTTGTTTCAGGTCAGAACTGACTTGGTTTCTAGAGTTTGATGAATTGTAATGTTATCTTGCAAATATACATGTAAACTCTTCACCTATGACAGAGAGTGCTCTAAAGTATAGTGTGGGAGCATATCAGACTGAAAGAAGCTTGTTTTGGATGGTTTTGCAATAACTTCATTCTGTAAAGTTTGATGTGCTCAATTGCAATACATATGCTTACAAATGGAATTTTACACCATTTCATGTTGTTTCAGGTCAGAACTGACTTGGTTTCAAGAGTTTGATGAATTGTAATGTTATCTTGCAAATATACATGTAAACTCTTCACCTATGACAGAGAGTGCTCTAAAGTATAGTGTGGGAGCATATCAGACTGAAAGAAGCTTGTTTTGGATGGTTTTGCAATAACTTCATTCTGTAAAGTTTGATGTGCTCAATTGCAATACATATGCTTACAAATGGAATTTTACACCATTTCATGTTGTTTCAGGTCAGAACTGACTTGGTTTCAAGAGTTTGATGAATTGTAATGTTATCTTGCAAATATACATGTAAACTCTTCACCTATGACAGAGAGTGCTCTAAAGTATAGTGTGGGAGCATATCAGACTGAAAGAAGCTTGTTTTGGATGGTTTTGCAATAACTTCATTCTGTAAAGTTTGATGTGCTCAATTGCAATACATATGCTTACAAATGGAATTTTACACCATTTCATGTTGTTTCAGGTCAGAACTGACTTGGTTTCAAGAGTTTGATGAATTGTAATGTTATCTTGCAAATATACATGTAAACTCTTCACCTATGACAGAGAGTGCTCTAAAGTATAGTGTGGGAGCATATCAGACTGAAAGAAGCTTGTTTTGGATGGTTTTGCAATAACTTCATTCTGTAAATTTTGATGTGCTCAATTGCAATACATATGCTTACAAATGGAATTTTACACCATTTCATGTTGTTTCAGGTCAGAACTGACTTGGTTTCTAGAGTTTGATGAATTGTAATGTTATCTTGCAAATATACATGTAAACTCTTCACCTATGACAGAGAGTGCTCTAAAGTATAGTGTGGGAGCATATCAGACTGAAAGAAGCTTGTTTTGGATGGTTTTGCAATAACTTCATTCTGTAAAGTTTGATGTGCTCTATTGCAATACATATGCTTACAAATGGAATTTTACACCATTTCATGTTGTTTCAGGTCAGAACTGACTTGGTTTCAAGAGTTTTATGAATTGTAATGTTATCTTGCAAATTTACATGTAAACTCTTCACCTATGACAGAGAGTGCTCTAAAGTATAGTGTGGGAGCATATCAGACTAAAAGAAGCTTGTTTTGGATGGTTTTGCAATAACTTCATTCTGTAAAGTTTGATGTGCTCAATTGCAATACATATGCTTACAAATGGAATTTTACACCATTTCATGTTGTTTCAGGTCAGAACTGACTTGGTTTCTAGAGTTTGATGAATTGTAATGTTATCTTGCAAATATACATGTAAACTCTTCACCTGTGACAGAGAGTGCTCTAAAGTATAGTGTGGGAGCATATCAGACTGAAAGAAGCTTGTTTTGGATGGTTTTGCAATAACTTCATTCTGTAAAGTTTGATGTGCTCAATTGCAATACATATGCTTACAAATGGAATTTTACACCATTTCATGTTGTTTCAGGTCAGAACTGACTTGGTTTCAAGAGTTTGATGAATTGTAATGTTATCTTGCAAATATACATGTAAACTCTTCACCTATGACAGAGAGTGCTCTAAAGTATAGTGTGGGAGCATATCAGACTGAAAGAAGCTTGTTTTGGATGGTTTTGCAATAACTTCATTCTGTAAAGTTTGATGTGCTCAATTGCAATACATATGCTTACAAATGGAATTTTACACCATTTCATGTTGTTTCAGGTCAGAACTGACTTGGTTTCTAGAGTTTGATGAATTGTAATGTTATCTTGCAAATATACATGTAAACTCTTCACCTATGACAGAGAGTGCTCTAAAGTATAGTGTGGGAGCATATCAGACTGAAAGAAGCTTGTTTTGGATGGTTTTGCAATAACTTCATTCTGTAAAGTTTGATGTGCTCAATTGCAATACATATGCTTACAAATGGAATTTTACACCATTTCATGTTGTTTCAGGTCAGAACTGACTTGGTTTCAAGAGTTTTATGAATTGTAATGTTATCTTGCAAATTTACATGTAAACTCTTCACCTATGACAGAGAGTGCTCTAAAGTATAGTGTGGGAGCATATCAGACTGAAAGAAGCTTGTTTTGGATGGTTTTGCAATAACTTCATTCTGTAAAGTTTGATGTGCTCAATTGCAATACATATGCTTACAAATGGAATTTTACACCATTTCATGTTGTTTCAGGTCAGAACTGACTTGGTTTCTAGAGTTTGATGAATTGTAATGTTATCTTGCAAATATACATGTAAACTCTTCACCTGTGACAGAGAGTGCTCTAAAGTATAGTGTGGGAGCATATCAGACTGAAAGAAGCTTGTTTTGGATGGTTTTGCAATAACTTCATTCTGTAAAGTTTGATGTGCTCAATTGCAATACATATGCTTACAAATGGAATTTTACACCATTTCATGTTGTTTCAGGTCAGAACTGACTTGGTTTCAAGAGTTTGATGAATTGTAATGTTATCTTGCAAATATACATGTAAACTCTTCACCTATGACAGAGAGTGCTCTAAAGTATAGTGTGGGAGCATATCAGACTGAAAGAAGCTTGTTTTGGATGGTTTTGCAATAACTTCATTCTGTAAAGTTTGATGTGCTCAATTGCAATACATATGCTTACAAATGGAATTTTACACCATTTCATGTTGTTTCATGTCAGAACTGACTTGGTTTCAAGAGTTTGATGAATTGTAATGTTATCTTGCAAATATACATGTAAACTCTTCACCTATGACAGAGAGTGCTCTAAAGTATAGTGTGGGAGCATATCAGACTGAAAGAAGCTTGTTTTGGATGGTTTTGCAATAACTTCATTCTGTAAAGTTTGATGTGCTCAATTGCAATACATATGCTTACAAATGGAATTTTACACCATTTCATGTTGTTTCAGGTCAGAACTGACTTGGTTTCTAGAGTTTGATGAATTGTAATGTTATCTTGCAAATATACATGTAAACTCTTCACCTATGACAGAGAGTGCTCTAAAGTATAGTGTGGGAGCATATCAGACTGAAAGAAGCTTGTTTTGGATGGTTTTGCAATAACTTCATTCTGTAAAGTTTGATGTGCTCAATTGCAATACATATGCTTACAAATGGAATTTTACACCATTTCATGTTGTTTCAGGTCAGAACTGACTTGGTTTCAAGAGTTTGATGAATTGTAATGTTATCTTGCAAATATACATGTAAACTCTTCACCTATGACAGAGAGTGCTCTAAAGTATAGTGTGGGAGCATATCAGACTGAAAGAAGCTTGTTTTGGATGGTTTTGCAATAACTTCATTCTGTAAAGTTTGATGTGCTCAATTGCAATACATATGCTTACAAATGGAATTTTACACCATTTCATGTTGTTTCAGGTCAGAACTGACTTGGTTTCTAGAGTTTGATGAATTGTAATCTTATCTTGCAAATATACATGTAAACTCTTCACCTATGACAGAGAGTGCTCTAAAGTATAGTGTGGGAGCATATCAGACTGAAAGAAGCTTGTTTTGGATGGTTTTGCAATAACTTCATTCTGTAAAGTTTGATGTGCTCAATTGCAATACATATGCTTACAAATGGAATTTTACACCATTTCATGTTGTTTCAGGTCAGAACTGACTTGGTTTCTAGAGTTTGATGAATTGTAATGTTATCTTGCAAATATACATGTAAACTCTTCACCTATGACAGAGAGTGCTCTAAAGTATAGTGTGGGAGCATATCAGACTGAAAGAAGCTTGTTTTGGATGGTTTTGCAATAACTTCATTCTGTAAAGTTTGATGTGCTCAATTGCAATACATATGCTTACAAATGGAATTTTACACCATTTCATGTTGTTTCAGGTCAGAACTGACTTGGTTTCAAGAGTTTGATGAATTGTAATGTTATCTTGCAAATATACATGTAAACTATTCACCTATGACAGAGAGTGCTCTAAAGTATAGTGTGGGAGCATATCAGACTGAAAGAAGCTTGTTTTGGATGGTTTTGCAATAACTTCATTCTGTAAAGTTTGATGTGCTCAATTGCAATACATATGCTTACAAATGGAATTTTACACCATTTCATGTTGTTTCAGGTCAGAACTGACTTGGTTTCAAGAGTTTGATGAATTGTAATGTTATCTTGCAAATTTACATGTAAACTCTTCACCTATGACAGAGAGTGCTCTAAAGTATAGTGTGGGAGCATATCAGACTGAAAGAAGCTTGTTTTGGATGGTTTTGCAATAACTTCATTCTGTAAAGTTTGATGTGCTCAATTGCAATACATATGCTTACAAATGGAATTTTACACCATTTCATGTTGTTTCAGGTCAGAACTGACTTGGTTTCTAGAGTTTGATGAATTGTAATGTTATCTTGCAAATATACATGTAAACTCTTCACCTATGACAGAGAGTGCTCTAAAGTATAGTGTGGGAGCATATCAGACTGAAAGAAGCTTGTTTTGGATGGTTTTGCAATAACTTCATTCTGTAAAGTTTGATGTGCTCAATTGCAATACATATGCTTACAAATGGAATTTTACACCATTTCATGTTGTTTCAGGTCAGAACTGACTTGGTTTCAAGAGTTTTATGAATTGTAATGTTATCTTGCAAATTTACATGTAAACTCTTCACCTGTGACAGAGAGTGCTCTAAAGTATAGTGTGGGAGCATATCAGACTGAAAGAAGCTTGTTTTGGATGGTTTTGCAATAACTTCATTCTGTAAAGTTTGATGTGCTCAATTGCAATACATATGCTTACAAATGGAATTTTACACCATTTCATGTTGTTTCAGGTCAGAACTGACTTGGTTTCAAGAGTTTGATGAATTGTAATGTTATCTTGCAAATATACATGTAAACTCTTCACCTATGACAGAGAGTGCTCTAAAGTATAGTGTGGGAGCATATCAGACTGAAAGAAGCTTGTTTTGGATGGTTTTGCAATAACTTCATTCTGTAAAGTTTGATGTGCTCAATTGCAATACATATGCTTACAAATGGAATTTTACACCATTTCATGTTCTTTCAGGTCAGAACTGACTTGGTTTCTAGAGTTTGATGAATTGTAATGTTATCTTGCAAATATACATGTAAACTCTTCACCTATGACAGAGAGTGCTCTAAAGTATAGTGTGGGAGCATATCAGACTGAAAGAAGCTTGTTTTGGATGGTTTTGCAATAACTTCATTCTGTAAAGTTTGATGTGCTCAATTGCAATACATATGCTTACAAATGGAATTTTACACCATTTCATGTTGTTTCAGGTCAGAACTGACTAGGTTTCTAGAGTTTGATGAATTGTAATGTTATCTTGCAAATATACATGTAAACTCTTCACCTATGACAGAGAGTGCTCTAAAGTATAGTGTGGGAGCATATCAGACTGAAAGAAGCTTGTTTTGGATGGTTTTGCAATAACTTCATTCTCTAAAGTTTGATGTGCTCAATTGCAATACATATGCTTACAAATGGAATTTTACACCATTTCATGTTGTTTCATGTCAGAACTGACTTGGTTTCAAGAGTTTGATGAATTGTAATGTTATCTTGCAAATATACATGTAAACTCTTCACCTATGACAGAGAGTGCTCTAAAGTATAGTGTGGGAGCATATCAGACTGAAAGAAGCTTGTTTTGGATGGTTTTGCAATAACTTCATTCTGTAAAGTTTGATGTGCTCAATTGCAATACATATGCTTACAAATGGAATTTTACACCATTTCATGTTGTTTCAGGTCAGAACTGACTTGGTTTCTAGAGTTTGATGAATTGTAATGTTATCTTGCAAATATACATGTAAACTCTTCACCTATGACAGAGAGTGCTCTAAAGTATAGTGTGGGAGCATATCAGACTGAAAGAAGCTTGTTTTGGATGGTTTTGCAATAACTTCATTCTGTAAAGTTTGATGTGCTCAATTGCAATACATATGCTTACAAATGGAATTTTACACCATTTCATGTTGTTTCAGGTCAGAACTGACTTGGTTTCAAGAGTTTGATGAATTGTAATGTTATCTTGCAAATATACATGTAAACTCTTCACCTATGACAGAGAGTGCTCTAAAGTATAGTGTGGGAGCATATCAGACTGAAAGAAGCTTGTTTTGGATGGTTTTGCAATAACTTCATTCTGTAAAGTTTGATGTGCTCAATTGCAATACATATGCTTACAAATGGAATTTTACACCATTTCATGTTGTTTCAGGTCAGAACTGACTTGGTTTCTAGAGTTTGATGAATTGTAATCTTATCTTGCAAATATACATGTAAACTCTTCACCTATGACAGAGAGTGCTCTAAAGTATAGTGTGGGAGCATATCAGACTGAAAGAAGCTTGTTTTGGATGGTTTTGCAATAACTTCATTCTGTAAAGTTTGATGTGCTCAATTGCAATACATATGCTTACAAATGGAATTTTACACCATTTCATGTTGTTTCAGGTCAGAACTGACTTGGTTTCTAGAGTTTGATGAATTGTAATGTTATCTTGCAAATATACATGTAAACTCTTCACCTGTGACAGAGAGTGCTCTAAAGTATAGTGTGGGAGCATATCAGACTGAAAGAAGCTTGTTTTGGATGGTTTTGCAATAACTTCATTCTGTAAAGTTTGATGTGCTCAATTGCAATACATATGCTTACAAATGGAATTTTACACCATTTCATGTTGTTTCAGGTCAGAACTGACGTGGTTTCAAGAGTTTGATGAATTGTAATTTATCTTGCAAATTTACATGTAAACTCTTCACCTATGACAGAGAGTGCTCTAAAGTATAGTGTGGGAGCATATCAGACTGAAAGAAGCTTGTTTTGGATGGTTTTGCAATAACTTCATTCTGTAAAGTTTGTTGTGCTCAATTGCAATACATATGCTTACAAATGGAATTTTACACCATTTCATGTTGTTTCATGTCAGAACTGACTTGGTTTCAAGAGTTTGATGAATTGTAATGTTATCTTGCAAATATACATGTAAACTCTTCACCTATGACAGAGAGTGCTCTAAAGTATAGTGTGGGAGCATATCAGACTGAAAGAAGCTTGTTTTGGATGGTTTTGCAATAACTTCATTCTGTAAAGTTTGATGTGCTCAATTGCAATACATATGCTTACAAATGGAATTTTACACCATTTCATGTTGTTTCAGGTCAGAACTGACTTGGTTTCTAGAGTTTGATGAATTGTAATGTTATCTTGCAAATATACATGTAAACTCTTCACCTATGACAGAGAGTGCTCTAAAGTATAGTGTGGGAGCATATCAGACTGAAAGAAGCTTGTTTTGGATGGTTTTGCAATAACTTCATTCTGTAAAGTTTGATGTGCTCAATTGCAATACATATGCTTACAAATGGAATTTTACACCATTTCATGTTGTTTCAGGTCAGAACTGACTTGGTTTCAAGAGTTTGATGAATTGTAATGTTATCTTGCAAATATACATGTAAACTCTTCACCTATGACAGAGAGTGCTCTAAAGTATAGTGTGGGAGCATATCAGACTGAAAGAAGCTTGTTTTGGATGGTTTTGCAATAACTTCATTCTGTAAAGTTTGATGTGCTCAATTGCAATACATATGCTTACAAATGGAATTTTACACCATTTCATGTTGTTTCAGGTCAGAACTGACTTGGTTTCTAGAGTTTGATGAATTGTAATCTTATCTTGCAAATATACATGTAAACTCTTCACCTATGACAGAGAGTGCTCTAAAGTATAGTGTGGGAGCATATCAGACTGAAAGAAGCTTGTTTTGGATGGTTTTGCAATAACTTCATTCTGTAAAGTTTGATGTGCTCAATTGCAATACATATGCTTACAAATGGAATTTTACACCATTTCATGTTGTTTCAGGTCAGAACTGACTTGGTTTCTAGAGTTTGATGAATTGTAATGTTATCTTGCAAATATACATGTAAACTCTTCACCTATGACAGAGAGTGCTCTAAAGTATAGTGTGGGAGCATATCAGACTGAAAGAAGCTTGTTTTGGATGGTTTTGCAATAACTTCATTCTGTAAAGTTTGATGTGCTCAATTGCAATACATATGCTTACAAATGGAATTTTACACCATTTCATGTTGTTTCAGGTCAGAACTGACGTGGTTTCAAGAGTTTGATGAATTGTAATGTTATCTTGCAAATTTACATGTAAACTCTTCACCTATGACAGAGAGTGCTCTAAAGTATAGTGTGGGAGCATATCAGACTGAAAGAAGCTTGTTTTAGATGGTTTTGCAATAACTTCATTCTGTAAAGTTTGTTGTGCTCAATTGCAATACATATGCTTACAAATGGAATTTTACACCATTTCATGTTGTTTCAGGTCAGAACTGACTTGGTTTCTAGAGTTTGATGAATTGTAATGTTATCTTGCAAATATACATGTAAACTATTCACCTATGACAGAGAGTGCTCTAAAGTATAGTGTGGGAGCATATCAGACTGAAAGAAGCTTGTTTTGGATGGTTTTGCAATAACTTCATTCTGTAAAGTTTGATGTGCTCAATTGCAATACATATGCTTACAAATGGAATTTTACACCATTTCATGTTGTTTCAGGTCAGAACTGACTTGGTTTCAAGAGTTTGATGAATTGTAATGTTATCTTGCAAATATACATGTAAACTATTCACCTATGACAGAGAGTGCTCTAAAGTATAGTGTGGGAGCATATCAGACTGAAAGAAGCTTGTTTTGGATGGTTTTGCAATAACTTCATTCTGTAAAGTTTGATGTGCTCAATTGCAATACATATGCTTACAAATGGAATTTTACACCATTTCATGTTGTTTCAGGTCAGAACTGACTTGGTTTCAAGAGTTTGATGAATTGTAATGTTATCTTGCAAATTTACATGTAAACTCTTCACCTATGACAGAGAGTGCTCTAAAGTATAGTGTGGGAGCATATCAGACTGAAAGAAGCTTGTTTTGGATGGTTTTGCAATAACTTCATTCTGTAAAGTTTGATGTGCTCAATTGCAATACATATGCTTACAAATGGAATTTTACACCATTTCATGTTGTTTCAGGTCAGAACTGACTTGGTTTCTAGAGTTTGATGAATTGTAATGTTATCTTGCAAATATACATGTAAACTCTTCACCTATGACAGAGAGTGCTCTAAAGTATAGTGTGGGAGCATATCAGACTGAAAGAAGCTTGTTTTGGATGGTTTTGCAATAACTTCATTCTGTAAAGTTTGATGTGCTCAATTGCAATACATATGCTTACAAATGGAATTTTACACCATTTCATGTTGTTTCAGGTCAGAACTGACTTGGTTTCAAGAGTTTTATGAATTGTAATGTTATCTTGCAAATTTACATGTAAACTCTTCACCTGTGACAGAGAGTGCTCTAAAGTATAGTGTGGGAGCATATCAGACTGAAAGAAGCTTGTTTTGGATGGTTTTGCAATAACTTCATTCTGTAAAGTTTGATGTGCTCAATTGCAATACATATGCTTACAAATGGAATTTTACACCATTTCATGTTGTTTCAGGTCAGAACTGACTTGGTTTCAAGAGTTTGATGAATTGTAATGTTATCTTGCAAATATACATGTAAACTCTTCACCTATGACAGAGAGTGCTCTAAAGTATAGTGTGGGAGCATATCAGACTGAAAGAAGCTTGTTTTGGATGGTTTTGCAATAACTTCATTCTGTAAAGTTTGATGTGCTCAATTGCAATACATATGCTTACAAATGGAATTTTACACCATTTCATGTTGTTTCAGGTCAGAACTGACGTGGTTTCAAGAGTTTGATGAATTGTAATGTTATCTTGCAAATTTACATGTAAACTCTTCACCTATGACAGAGAGTGCTCTAAAGTATAGTGTGGGAGCATATCAGACTGAAAGAAGCTTGTTTTAGATGGTTTTGCAATAACTTCATTCTGTAAAGTTTGTTGTGCTCAATTGCAATACATATGCTTACAAATGGAATTTTACACCATTTCATGTTGTTTCAGGTCAGAACTGACTTGGTTTCTAGAGTTTGATGAATTGTAATGTTATCTTGCAAATATACATGTAAACTATTCACCTATGACAGAGAGTGCTCTAAAGTATAGTGTGGGAGCATATCAGACTGAAAGAAGCTTGTTTTGGATGGTTTTGCAATAACTTCATTCTGTAAAGTTTGATGTGCTCAATTGCAATACATATGCTTACAAATGGAATTTTACACCATTTCATGTTGTTTCAGGTCAGAACTGACTTGGTTTCAAGAGTTTGATGAATTGTAATGTTATCTTGCAAATATACATGTAAACTATTCACCTATGACAGAGAGTGCTCTAAAGTATAGTGTGGGAGCATATCAGACTGAAAGAAGCTTGTTTTGGATGGTTTTGCAATAACTTCATTCTGTAAAGTTTGATGTGCTCAATTGCAATACATATGCTTACAAATGGAATTTTACACCATTTCATGTTGTTTCAGGTCAGAACTGACTTGGTTTCAAGAGTTTGATGAATTGTAATGTTATCTTGCAAATTTACATGTAAACTCTTCACCTATGACAGAGAGTGCTCTAAAGTATAGTGTGGGAGCATATCAGACTGAAAGAAGCTTGTTTTGGATGGTTTTGCAATAACTTCATTCTGTAAAGTTTGATGTGCTCAATTGCAATACATATGCTTACAAATGGAATTTTACACCATTTCATGTTGTTTCAGGTCAGAACTGACTTGGTTTCTAGAGTTTGATGAATTGTAATGTTATCTTGCAAATATACATGTAAACTCTTCACCTATGACAGAGAGTGCTCTAAAGTATAGTGTGGGAGCATATCAGACTGAAAGAAGCTTGTTTTGGATGGTTTTGCAATAACTTCATTCTGTAAAGTTTGATGTGCTCAATTGCAATACATATGCTTACAAATGGAATTTTACACCATTTCATGTTGTTTCAGGTCAGAACTGACTTGGTTTCAAGAGTTTTATGAATTGTAATGTTATCTTGCAAATTTACATGTAAACTCTTCACCTGTGACAGAGAGTGCTCTAAAGTATAGTGTGGGAGCATATCAGACTGAAAGAAGCTTGTTTTGGATGGTTTTGCAATAACTTCATTCTGTAAAGTTTGATGTGCTCAATTGCAATACATATGCTTACAAATGGAATTTTACACCATTTCATGTTGTTTCAGGTCAGAACTGACTTGGTTTCAAGAGTTTGATGAATTGTAATGTTATCTTGCAAATATACATGTAAACTCTTCACCTATGACAGAGAGTGCTCTAAAGTATAGTGTGGGAGCATATCAGACTGAAAGAAGCTTGTTTTGGATGGTTTTGCAATAACTTCATTCTGTAAAGTTTGATGTGCTCAATTGCAATACATATGCTTACAAATGGAATTTTACACCATTTCATGTTCTTTCAGGTCAGAACTGACTTGGTTTCTAGAGTTTGATGAATTGTAATGTTATCTTGCAAATATACATGTAAACTCTTCACCTATGACAGAGAGTGCTCTAAAGTATAGTGTGGGAGCATATCAGACTGAAAGAAGCTTGTTTTGGATGGTTTTGCAATAACTTCATTCTGTAAAGTTTGATGTGCTCAATTGCAATACATATGCTTACAAATGGAATTTTACACCATTTCATGTTGTTTCAGGTCAGAACTGACTAGGTTTCTAGAGTTTGATGAATTGTAATGTTATCTTGCAAATATACATGTAAACTCTTCACCTATGACAGAGAGTGCTCTAAAGTATAGTGTGGGAGCATATCAGACTGAAAGAAGCTTGTTTTGGATGGTTTTGCAATAACTTCATTCTCTAAAGTTTGATGTGCTCAATTGCAATACATATGCTTACAAATGGAATTTTACACCATTTCATGTTGTTTCATGTCAGAACTGACTTGGTTTCAAGAGTTTGATGAATTGTAATGTTATCTTGCAAATATACATGTAAACTCTTCACCTATGACAGAGAGTGCTCTAAAGTATAGTGTGGGAGCATATCAGACTGAAAGAAGCTTGTTTTGGATGGTTTTGCAATAACTTCATTCTGTAAAGTTTGATGTGCTCAATTGCAATACATATGCTTACAAATGGAATTTTACACCATTTCATGTTGTTTCAGGTCAGAACTGACTTGGTTTCTAGAGTTTGATGAATTGTAATGTTATCTTGCAAATATACATGTAAACTCTTCACCTATGACAGAGAGTGCTCTAAAGTATAGTGTGGGAGCATATCAGACTGAAAGAAGCTTGTTTTGGATGGTTTTGCAATAACTTCATTCTGTAAAGTTTGATGTGCTCAATTGCAATACATATGCTTACAAATGGAATTTTACACCATTTCATGTTGTTTCAGGTCAGAACTGACTTGGTTTCAAGAGTTTGATGAATTGTAATGTTATCTTGCAAATATACATGTAAACTCTTCACCTATGACAGAGAGTGCTCTAAAGTATAGTGTGGGAGCATATCAGACTGAAAGAAGCTTGTTTTGGATGGTTTTGCAATAACTTCATTCTGTAAAGTTTGATGTGCTCAATTGCAATACATATGCTTACAAATGGAATTTTACACCATTTCATGTTGTTTCAGGTCAGAACTGACTTGGTTTCTAGAGTTTGATGAATTGTAATCTTATCTTGCAAATATACATGTAAACTCTTCACCTATGACAGAGAGTGCTCTAAAGTATAGTGTGGGAGCATATCAGACTGAAAGAAGCTTGTTTTGGATGGTTTTGCAATAACTTCATTCTGTAAAGTTTGATGTGCTCAATTGCAATACATATGCTTACAAATGGAATTTTACACCATTTCATGTTGTTTCAGGTCAGAACTGACTTGGTTTCTAGAGTTTGATGAATTGTAATGTTATCTTGCAAATATACATGTAAACTCTTCACCTGTGACAGAGAGTGCTCTAAAGTATAGTGTGGGAGCATATCAGACTGAAAGAAGCTTGTTTTGGATGGTTTTGCAATAACTTCATTCTGTAAAGTTTGATGTGCTCAATTGCAATACATATGCTTACAAATGGAATTTTACACCATTTCATGTTGTTTCAGGTCAGAACTGACGTGGTTTCAAGAGTTTGATGAATTGTAATGTTATCTTGCAAATTTACATGTAAACTCTTCACCTATGACAGAGAGTGCTCTAAAGTATAGTGTGGGAGCATATCAGACTGAAAGAAGCTTGTTTTGGATGGTTTTGCAATAACTTCATTCTGTAAAGTTTGTTGTGCTCAATTGCAATACATATGCTTACAAATGGAATTTTACACCATTTCATGTTGTTTCATGTCAGAACTGACTTGGTTTCAAGAGTTTGATGAATTGTAATGTTATCTTGCAAATATACATGTAAACTCTTCACCTATGACAGAGAGTGCTCTAAAGTATAGTGTGGGAGCATATCAGACTGAAAGAAGCTTGTTTTGGATGGTTTTGCAATAACTTCATTCTGTAAAGTTTGATGTGCTCAATTGCAATACATATGCTTACAAATGGAATTTTACACCATTTCATGTTGTTTCAGGTCAGAACTGACTTGGTTTCTAGAGTTTGATGAATTGTAATGTTATCTTGCAAATATACATGTAAACTCTTCACCTATGACAGAGAGTGCTCTAAAGTATAGTGTGGGAGCATATCAGACTGAAAGAAGCTTGTTTTGGATGGTTTTGCAATAACTTCATTCTGTAAAGTTTGATGTGCTCAATTGCAATACATATGCTTACAAATGGAATTTTACACCATTTCATGTTGTTTCAGGTCAGAACTGACTTGGTTTCAAGAGTTTGATGAATTGTAATGTTATCTTGCAAATATACATGTAAACTCTTCACCTATGACAGAGAGTGCTCTAAAGTATAGTGTGGGAGCATATCAGACTGAAAGAAGCTTGTTTTGGATGGTTTTGCAATAACTTCATTCTGTAAAGTTTGATGTGCTCAATTGCAATACATATGCTTACAAATGGAATTTTACACCATTTCATGTTGTTTCAGGTCAGAACTGACTTGGTTTCTAGAGTTTGATGAATTGTAATCTTATCTTGCAAATATACATGTAAACTCTTCACCTATGACAGAGAGTGCTCTAAAGTATAGTGTGGGAGCATATCAGACTGAAAGAAGCTTGTTTTGGATGGTTTTGCAATAACTTCATTCTGTAAAGTTTGATGTGCTCAATTGCAATACATATGCTTACAAATGGAATTTTACACCATTTCATGTTGTTTCAGGTCAGAACTGACTTGGTTTCTAGAGTTTGATGAATTGTAATGTTATCTTGCAAATATACATGTAAACTCTTCACCTATGACAGAGAGTGCTCTAAAGTATAGTGTGGGAGCATATCAGACTGAAAGAAGCTTGTTTTGGATGGTTTTGCAATAACTTCATTCTGTAAAGTTTGATGTGCTCAATTGCAATACATATGCTTACAAATGGAATTTTACACCATTTCATGTTGTTTCAGGTCAGAACTGACGTGGTTTCAAGAGTTTGATGAATTGTAATGTTATCTTGCAAATTTACATGTAAACTCTTCACCTATGACAGAGAGTGCTCTAAAGTATAGTGTGGGAGCATATCAGACTGAAAGAAGCTTGTTTTAGATGGTTTTGCAATAACTTCATTCTGTAAAGTTTGTTGTGCTCAATTGCAATACATATGCTTACAAATGGAATTTTACACCATTTCATGTTGTTTCAGGTCAGAACTGACTTGGTTTCTAGAGTTTGATGAATTGTAATGTTATCTTGCAAATATACATGTAAACTATTCACCTATGACAGAGAGTGCTCTAAAGTATAGTGTGGGAGCATATCAGACTGAAAGAAGCTTGTTTTGGATGGTTTTGCAATAACTTCATTCTGTAAAGTTTGATGTGCTCAATTGCAATACATATGCTTACAAATGGAATTTTACACCATTTCATGTTGTTTCAGGTCAGAACTGACTTGGTTTCAAGAGTTTGATGAATTGTAATGTTATCTTGCAAATATACATGTAAACTATTCACCTATGACAGAGAGTGCTCTAAAGTATAGTGTGGGAGCATATCAGACTGAAAGAAGCTTGTTTTGGATGGTTTTGCAATAACTTCATTCTGTAAAGTTTGATGTGCTCAATTGCAATACATATGCTTACAAATGGAATTTTACACCATTTCATGTTGTTTCAGGTCAGAACTGACTTGGTTTCAAGAGTTTGATGAATTGTAATGTTATCTTGCAAATTTACATGTAAACTCTTCACCTATGACAGAGAGTGCTCTAAAGTATAGTGTGGGAGCATATCAGACTGAAAGAAGCTTGTTTTGGATGGTTTTGCAATAACTTCATTCTGTAAAGTTTGATGTGCTCAATTGCAATACATATGCTTACAAATGGAATTTTACACCATTTCATGTTGTTTCAGGTCAGAACTGACTTGGTTTCTAGAGTTTGATGAATTGTAATGTTATCTTGCAAATATACATGTAAACTCTTCACCTATGACAGAGAGTGCTCTAAAGTATAGTGTGGGAGCATATCAGACTGAAAGAAGCTTGTTTTGGATGGTTTTGCAATAACTTCATTCTGTAAAGTTTGATGTGCTCAATTGCAATACATATGCTTACAAATGGAATTTTACACCATTTCATGTTGTTTCAGGTCAGAACTGACTTGGTTTCAAGAGTTTTATGAATTGTAATGTTATCTTGCAAATTTACATGTAAACTCTTCACCTGTGACAGAGAGTGCTCTAAAGTATAGTGTGGGAGCATATCAGACTGAAAGAAGCTTGTTTTGGATGGTTTTGCAATAACTTCATTCTGTAAAGTTTGATGTGCTCAATTGCAATACATATGCTTACAAATGGAATTTTACACCATTTCATGTTGTTTCAGGTCAGAACTGACTTGGTTTCAAGAGTTTGATGAATTGTAATGTTATCTTGCAAATATACATGTAAACTCTTCACCTATGACAGAGAGTGCTCTAAAGTATAGTGTGGGAGCATATCAGACTGAAAGAAGCTTGTTTTGGATGGTTTTGCAATAACTTCATTCTGTAAAGTTTGATGTGCTCAATTGCAATACATATGCTTACAAATGGAATTTTACACCATTTCATGTTCTTTCAGGTCAGAACTGACTTGGTTTCTAGAGTTTGATGAATTGTAATGTTATCTTGCAAATATACATGTAAACTCTTCACCTATGACAGAGAGTGCTCTAAAGTATAGTGTGGGAGCATATCAGACTGAAAGAAGCTTGTTTTGGATGGTTTTGCAATAACTTCATTCTGTAAAGTTTGATGTGCTCAATTGCAATACATATGCTTACAAATGGAATTTTACACCATTTCATGTTGTTTCAGGTCAGAACTGACTAGGTTTCTAGAGTTTGATGAATTGTAATGTTATCTTGCAAATATACATGTAAACTCTTCACCTATGACAGAGAGTGCTCTAAAGTATAGTGTGGGAGCATATCAGACTGAAAGAAGCTTGTTTTGGATGGTTTTGCAATAACTTCATTCTCTAAAGTTTGATGTGCTCAATTGCAATACATATGCTTACAAATGGAATTTTACACCATTTCATGTTGTTTCAGGTCAGAACTGACTTGGTTTCTAGAGTTTGATGAATTGTAATGTTATCTTGCAAATATACATGTAAACTCTTCACCTATGACAGAGAGTGCTCTAAAGTATAGTGTGGGAGCATATCAGACTGAAAGAAGCTTGTTTTGGATGGTTTTGCAATAACTTCATTCTGTAAAGTTTGATGTGCTCAATTGCAATACATATGCTTACAAATGGAATTTTACACCATTTCATGTTGTTTCAGGTCAGAACTGACTTGGTTTCTAGAGTTTGATGAATTGTAATGTTACCTTGCAAATATACATGTAAACTCTTCACCTATGACAGAGAGTGCTCTAAAGTATAGTGTGGGAGCATATCAGACTGAAAGAAGCTTGTTTTGGATGGTTTTGCAATAACTTCATTCTGTAAAGTTTGATGTGCTCAATTCCAATACATATGCATACAAATGGAATTTTACACCATTTCATGTTGTTTCAGGTCAGAACTGACTTGGTTTCTAGAGTTTGATGAATTGTAATGTTATCTTGCAAATATACATGTAAACTCTTCACCTATGACAGAGAGTGCTCTAAAGTATAGTGTGGGAGCATATCAGACTGAAAGAAGCTTGTTTTGGATGGTTTTGCAATAACTTCATTCTGTAAAGTTTGATGTGCTCAATTGCAATACATATGCTTACAAATGGAATTTTACACCATTTCATGTTGTTTCAGGTCAGAACTGACTTGGTTTCTAGAGTTTGATGAATTGTAATGTTATCTTGCAAATATACATGTAAACTCTTCACCTATGACAGAGAGTGCTCTAAAGTATAGTGTGGGAGCATATCAGACTGAAAGAAGCTTGTTTTGGATGGTTTTGCAATAACTTCATTCTGTAAAGTTTGATGTGCTCAATTGCAATACATATGCTTACAAATGGAATTTTACACCATTTCATGTTGTTTCAGGTCAGAACTGACTTGGTTTCAAGAGTTTGATGAATTGTAATGTTATCTTGCAAATATACATGTAAACTCTTCACCTATGACAGAGAGTGCTCTAAAGTATAGTGTGGGAGCATATCAGACTGAAAGAAGCTTGTTTTGGATGGTTTTGCAATAACTTCATTCTGTAAAGTTTGATGTGCTCAATTGCAATACATATGCTTACAAATGGAATTTTACACCATTTCATGTTGTTTCAGGTCAGAACTGACTTGGTTTCTAGAGTTTGATGAATTGTAATCTTATCTTGCAAATATACATGTAAACTCTTCACCTATGACAGAGAGTGCTCTAAAGTATAGTGTGGGAGCATATCAGACTGAAAGAAGCTTGTTTTGGATGGTTTTGCAATAACTTCATTCTGTAAAGTTTGATGTGCTCAATTGCAATACATATGCTTACAAATGGAATTTTACACCATTTCATGTTGTTTCAGGTCAGAACTGACTTGGTTTCTAGAGTTTGATGAATTGTAATGTTATCTTGCAAATATACATGTAAACTCTTCACCTATGACAGAGAGTGCTCTAAAGTATAGTGTGGGAGCATATCAGACTGAAAGAAGCTTGTTTTGGATGGTTTTGCAATAACTTCATTCTGTAAAGTTTGATGTGCTCAATTGCAATACATATGCTTACAAATGGAATTTTACACCATTTCATGTTGTTTCAGGTCAGAACTGACGTGGTTTCAAGAGTTTGATGAATTGTAATGTTATCTTGCAAATTTACATGTAAACTCTTCACCTATGACAGAGAGTGCTCTAAAGTATAGTGTGGGAGCATATCAGACTGAAAGAAGCTTGTTTTAGATGGTTTTGCAATAACTTCATTCTGTAAAGTTTGTTGTGCTCAATTGCAATACATATGCTTACAAATGGAATTTTACACCATTTCATGTTGTTTCAGGTCAGAACTGACTTGGTTTCTAGAGTTTGATGAATTGTAATGTTATCTTGCAAATATACATGTAAACTATTCACCTATGACAGAGAGTGCTCTAAAGTATAGTGTGGGAGCATATCAGACTGAAAGAAGCTTGTTTTGGATGGTTTTGCAATAACTTCATTCTGTAAAGTTTGATGTGCTCAATTGCAATACATATGCTTACAAATGGAATTTTACACCATTTCATGTTGTTTCAGGTCAGAACTGACTTGGTTTCAAGAGTTTGATGAATTGTAATGTTATCTTGCAAATATACATGTAAACTATTCACCTATGACAGAGAGTGCTCTAAAGTATAGTGTGGGAGCATATCAGACTGAAAGAAGCTTGTTTTGGATGGTTTTGCAATAACTTCATTCTGTAAAGTTTGATGTGCTCAATTGCAATACATATGCTTACAAATGGAATTTTACACCATTTCATGTTGTTTCAGGTCAGAACTGACTTGGTTTCAAGAGTTTGATGAATTGTAATGTTATCTTGCAAATTTACATGTAAACTCTTCACCTATGACAGAGAGTGCTCTAAAGTATAGTGTGGGAGCATATCAGACTGAAAGAAGCTTGTTTTGGATGGTTTTGCAATAACTTCATTCTGTAAAGTTTGATGTGCTCAATTGCAATACATATGCTTACAAATGGAATTTTACACCATTTCATGTTGTTTCAGGTCAGAACTGACTTGGTTTCTAGAGTTTGATGAATTGTAATGTTATCTTGCAAATATACATGTAAACTCTTCACCTATGACAGAGAGTGCTCTAAAGTATAGTGTGGGAGCATATCAGACTGAAAGAAGCTTGTTTTGGATGGTTTTGCAATAACTTCATTCTGTAAAGTTTGATGTGCTCAATTGCAATACATATGCTTACAAATGGAATTTTACACCATTTCATGTTGTTTCAGGTCAGAACTGACTTGGTTTCAAGAGTTTTATGAATTGTAATGTTATCTTGCAAATTTACATGTAAACTCTTCACCTGTGACAGAGAGTGCTCTAAAGTATAGTGTGGGAGCATATCAGACTGAAAGAAGCTTGTTTTGGATGGTTTTGCAATAACTTCATTCTGTAAAGTTTGATGTGCTCAATTGCAATACATATGCTTACAAATGGAATTTTACACCATTTCATGTTGTTTCAGGTCAGAACTGACTTGGTTTCAAGAGTTTGATGAATTGTAATGTTATCTTGCAAATATACATGTAAACTCTTCACCTATGACAGAGAGTGCTCTAAAGTATAGTGTGGGAGCATATCAGACTGAAAGAAGCTTGTTTTGGATGGTTTTGCAATAACTTCATTCTGTAAAGTTTGATGTGCTCAATTGCAATACATATGCTTACAAATGGAATTTTACACCATTTCATGTTCTTTCAGGTCAGAACTGACTTGGTTTCTAGAGTTTGATGAATTGTAATGTTATCTTGCAAATATACATGTAAACTCTTCACCTATGACAGAGAGTGCTCTAAAGTATAGTGTGGGAGCATATCAGACTGAAAGAAGCTTGTTTTGGATGGTTTTGCAATAACTTCATTCTGTAAAGTTTGATGTGCTCAATTGCAATACATATGCTTACAAATGGAATTTTACACCATTTCATGTTGTTTCAGGTCAGAACTGACTAGGTTTCTAGAGTTTGATGAATTGTAATGTTATCTTGCAAATATACATGTAAACTCTTCACCTATGACAGAGAGTGCTCTAAAGTATAGTGTGGGAGCATATCAGACTGAAAGAAGCTTGTTTTGGATGGTTTTGCAATAACTTCATTCTCTAAAGTTTGATGTGCTCAATTGCAATACATATGCTTACAAATGGAATTTTACACCATTTCATGTTGTTTCAGGTCAGAACTGACTTGGTTTCTAGAGTTTGATGAATTGTAATGTTATCTTGCAAATATACATGTAAACTCTTCACCTATGACAGAGAGTGCTCTAAAGTATAGTGTGGGAGCATATCAGACTGAAAGAAGCTTGTTTTGGATGGTTTTGCAATAACTTCATTCTGTAAAGTTTGATGTGCTCAATTGCAATACATATGCTTACAAATGGAATTTTACACCATTTCATGTTGTTTCAGGTCAGAACTGACTTGGTTTCTAGAGTTTGATGAATTGTAATGTTACCTTGCAAATATACATGTAAACTCTTCACCTATGACAGAGAGTGCTCTAAAGTATAGTGTGGGAGCATATCAGACTGAAAGAAGCTTGTTTTGGATGGTTTTGCAATAACTTCATTCTGTAAAGTTTGATGTGCTCAATTCCAATACATATGCATACAAATGGAATTTTACACCATTTCATGTTGTTTCAGGTCAGAACTGACTTGGTTTCTAGAGTTTGATGAATTGTAATGTTATCTTGCAAATATACATGTAAACTCTTCACCTATGACAGAGAGTGCTCTAAAGTATAGTGTGGGAGCATATCAGACTGAAAGAAGCTTGTTTTGGATGGTTTTGCAATAACTTCATTCTGTAAAGTTTGATGTGCTCAATTGCAATACATATGCTTACAAATGGAATTTTACACCATTTCATGTTGTTTCAGGTCAGAACTGACTTGGTTTCAAGAGTTTGATGAATTGTAATGTTATCTTGCAAATATACATGTAAACTCTTCACCTATGACAGAGAGTGCTCTAAAGTATAGTGTGGGAGCATATCAGACTGAAAGAAGCTTGTTTTGGATGGTTTTGCAATAACTTCATTCTGTAAAGTTTGATGTGCTCAATTGCAATACATATGCTTACAAATGGAATTTTACACCATTTCATGTTGTTTCAGGTCAGAACTGACTTGGTTTCTAGAGTTTGATGAATTGTAATGTTATCTTGCAAATATACATGTAAACTCTTCACCTATGACAGAGAGTGCTCTAAAGTATAGTGTGGGAGCATATCAGACTGAAAGAAGCTTGTTTTGGATGGTTTTGCAATAACTTCATTCTGTAAAGTTTGATGTGCTCAATTGCAATACATATGCTTACAAATGGAATTTTACACCATTTCATGTTGTTTCAGGTCAGAACTGACGTGGTTTCAAGAGTTTGATGAATTGTAATGTTATCTTGCAAATTTACATGTAAACTCTTCACCTATGACAGAGAGTGCTCTAAAGTATAGTGTGGGAGCATATCAGACTGAAAGAAGCTTGTTTTAGATGGTTTTGCAATAACTTCATTCTGTAAAGTTTGTTGTGCTCAATTGCAATACATATGCTTACAAATGGAATTTTACACCATTTCATGTTGTTTCAGGTCAGAACTGACTTGGTTTCTAGAGTTTGATGAATTGTAATGTTATCTTGCAAATATACATGTAAACTATTCACCTATGACAGAGAGTGCTCTAAAGTATAGTGTGGGAGCATATCAGACTGAAAGAAGCTTGTTTTGGATGGTTTTGCAATAACTTCATTCTGTAAAGTTTGATGTGCTCAATTGCAATACATATGCTTACAAATGGAATTTTACACCATTTCATGTTGTTTCAGGTCAGAACTGACTTGGTTTCAAGAGTTTGATGAATTGTAATGTTATCTTGCAAATATACATGTAAACTATTCACCTATGACAGAGAGTGCTCTAAAGTATAGTGTGGGAGCATATCAGACTGAAAGAAGCTTGTTTTGGATGGTTTTGCAATAACTTCATTCTGTAAAGTTTGATGTGCTCAATTGCAATACATATGCTTACAAATGGAATTTTACACCATTTCATGTTGTTTCAGGTCAGAACTGACTTGGTTTCA
>NW_027102762.1:65000-75000 GCF_036373705.1 Amia ocellicauda | reverse complement strand
GGAGGTCTGCTATCCAGCCCTGGTAGCAGCACTGCCTGCCCTGGAGGTCTGCTATCCAGCCCTGGAGGACAGCCTGCCTGCCCTGGTAGCAGCACTGCCTGCCCTGGAGGTCTGCTATCCAGCCCTGGAGGACAGCCTGCCTGCCCTGGTAGCAGCACTGCCTGCCCTGGAGGTCTGCTATCCAGCCCTGGAGGACAGCCTGCCTGCCCTGGTAGCAGCACTGCCTGCCCTGGAGGTCAGCCTGTTAGCCCTGGAGGTCTGCCTGCCTGCCCTGGAGGTCAGCCTGTTAGCCCTGGAGGTCTGCCTGCCTGCCATCCAGCCCTGGCAGCAGCACTGCCTGCCCTGGTAGCAGCACTGCCTGCCCTGGAGGTCTGCTATCCAGCCCTGGTAGCAGCACTGCCTGCCCTGGAGGTCTGCCTGCCTGCCTGCCAGCCCTGGAGGTCTGCCTGTTAGCCCTGGAGGTCTGCTATCCAGCCCTGGAGGTCTGCTATCCAGCCCTGGTAGCAGCACTGCCTGCCCTGGAGGTCAGCCTGTTAGCCCTGGAGGTCTGCCTGCCTGCCCTGGTAGCAGCACTGCCTGCCTTCCAGCCCTGGAGGTCTGCCTGTTAGCCCTGGAGGTCTGCTATCCAGCCCTGGTAGCAGCACTGCCTGCCCTGGAGGTCTGCCTGCCTGCCTTCCAGCCCTGGAGGTCTGCTATCCATCCCTGGAGGTCTGCCTGCCTGCCATCCAGCCCTGGAGGTCTGCTATCCAGCCCTGGTAGCAGCACTGCCTGCCCTGGAGGTCTGCTATCCAGCCCTGGAGGACAGCCTGCCTGCCCTGGTAGCAGCACTGCCTGCCCTGGAGGTCTGCTATCCAGCCCTGGTAGCAGCACTGCCTGCCCTGGAGGTCTGCCTGCCTGCCTGCCAGCCCTGGAGGTCTGCCTGTTAGCCCTGGAGGTCTGCTATCCAGCCCTGGAGGTCTGCTATCCAGCCCTGGTAGCAGCACTGCCTGCCCTGGAGGTCAGCCTGTTAGCCCTGGAGGTCTGCCTGCCTGCCCTGGTAGCAGCACTGCCTGCCTTCCAGCCCTGGAGGTCTGCCTGTTAGCCCTGGAGGTCTGCTATCCAGCCCTGGTAGCAGCACTGCCTGCCCTGGAGGTCTGCCTGCCTGCCTTCCAGCCCTGGAGGTCTGCTATCCATCCCTGGAGGTCTGCCTGCCTGCCATCCAGCCCTGGAGGTCTGCTATCCAGCCCTGGTAGCAGCACTGCCTGCCCTGGAGGTCTGCCTGCCTGCCTTCCAGCCCTGGAGGTCTGCTATCCATCCCTGGAGGTCTGCCTGCCTGCCATCCAGCCCTGGAGGTCTGCTATCCAGCCCTGGTAGCAGCACTGCCTGCCCTGGAGGTCTGCTATCCAGCCCTGGAGGACAGCCTGCCTGCCCTGGTAGCAGCACTGCCTGCCCTGGAGGTCTGCTATCCAGCCCTGGAGGACAGCCTGCCTGCCCTGGTAGCAGCACTGCCTGCCCTGGAGGTCTGCTATCCAGCCCTGGAGGACAGCCTGCCTGCCCTGGTAGCAGCACTGCCTGCCCTGGAGGTCAGCCTGTTAGCCCTGGAGGTCTGCCTGCCTGCCCTGGAGGTCTGCCTGCCTGCCTGTTAGCCCTGGAGGTCAGCCTGTTAGCCCTGGAGGTCTGCTATCCAGCCCTGGAAGCAGCACTGCCTGCCCTGGAGGTCTGCTATCCAGCCCTGGAGGTCTGCCTGCCTGCCCTGGCAGCAGCACTGCCTGCCCTGGAGGTCAGCCTGCCAGCCCTGGAGGTCTGCCTTCCAGCCCTGGAGGTCTGCCTGTTAGCCCTGGAGGTCTGCTATCCAGCCCTGGTAGCAGCACTGCCTGCCCTGGAGGTCTGCCTGCCTGCCTTCCAGCCCTGGAGGTCTGCTATCCATCCCTGGAGGTCTGCCTGCCTGCCATCCAGCCCTGGAGGTCTGCTATCCAGCCCTGGTAGCAGCACTGCCTGCCCTGGAGGTCTGCCTGCCTGCCTTCCAGCCCTGGAGGTCTGCTATCCATCCCTGGAGGTCTGCCTGCCTGCCATCCAGCCCTGGAGGTCTGCTATCCAGCCCTGGTAGCAGCACTGCCTGCCCTGGAGGTCTGCTATCCAGCCCTGGAGGACAGCCTGCCTGCCCTGGTAGCAGCACTGCCTGCCCTGGAGGTCTGCTATCCAGCCCTGGAGGACAGCCTGCCTGCCCTGGTAGCAGCACTGCCTGCCCTGGAGGTCAGCCTGTTAGCCCTGGAGGTCTGCCTGCCTGCCCTGGAGGTCAGCCTGTTAGCCCTGGAGGTCTGCCTGCCTGCCATCCAGCCCTGGCAGCAGCACTGCCTGCCCTGGTAGCAGCACTGCCTGCCCTGGAGGTCTGCTATCCAGCCCTGGTAGCAGCACTGCCTGCCCTGGAGGTCTGCCTGCCTGCCTGCCAGCCCTGGAGGTCTGCCTGTTAGCCCTGGAGGTCTGCTATCCAGCCCTGGAGGTCTGCTATCCAGCCCTGGTAGCAGCACTGCCTGCCCTGGAGGTCAGCCTGTTAGCCCTGGAGGTCTGCCTGCCTGCCCTGGTAGCAGCACTGCCTGCCTTCCAGCCCTGGAGGTCTGCCTGTTAGCCCTGGAGGTCTGCTATCCAGCCCTGGTAGCAGCACTGCCTGCCCTGGAGGTCTGCCTGCCTGCCTTCCAGCCCTGGAGGTCTGCTATCCATCCCTGGAGGTCTGCCTGCCTGCCATCCAGCCCTGGAGGTCTGCTATCCAGCCCTGGTAGCAGCACTGCCTGCCCTGGAGGTCTGCTATCCAGCCCTGGAGGACAGCCTGCCTGCCCTGGTAGCAGCACTGCCTGCCCTGGAGGTCTGCTATCCAGCCCTGGTAGCAGCACTGCCTGCCCTGGAGGTCTGCCTGCCTGCCTGCCAGCCCTGGAGGTCTGCCTGTTAGCCCTGGAGGTCTGCTATCCAGCCCTGGAGGTCTGCTATCCAGCCCTGGTAGCAGCACTGCCTGCCCTGGAGGTCAGCCTGTTAGCCCTGGAGGTCTGCCTGCCTGCCCTGGTAGCAGCACTGCCTGCCTTCCAGCCCTGGAGGTCTGCCTGTTAGCCCTGGAGGTCTGCTATCCAGCCCTGGTAGCAGCACTGCCTGCCCTGGAGGTCTGCCTGCCTGCCTTCCAGCCCTGGAGGTCTGCTATCCATCCCTGGAGGTCTGCCTGCCTGCCATCCAGCCCTGGAGGTCTGCTATCCAGCCCTGGTAGCAGCACTGCCTGCCCTGGAGGTCTGCCTGCCTGCCTTCCAGCCCTGGAGGTCTGCTATCCATCCCTGGAGGTCTGCCTGCCTGCCATCCAGCCCTGGAGGTCTGCTATCCAGCCCTGGTAGCAGCACTGCCTGCCCTGGAGGTCTGCTATCCAGCCCTGGAGGACAGCCTGCCTGCCCTGGTAGCAGCACTGCCTGCCCTGGAGGTCTGCTATCCAGCCCTGGAGGACAGCCTGCCTGCCCTGGTAGCAGCACTGCCTGCCCTGGAGGTCTGCTATCCAGCCCTGGAGGACAGCCTGCCTGCCCTGGTAGCAGCACTGCCTGCCCTGGAGGTCAGCCTGTTAGCCCTGGAGGTCTGCCTGCCTGCCCTGGAGGTCTGCCTGCCTGCCTGTTAGCCCTGGAGGTCAGCCTGTTAGCCCTGGAGGTCTGCTATCCAGCCCTGGAAGCAGCACTGCCTGCCCTGGAGGTCTGCTATCCAGCCCTGGAGGTCTGCCTGCCTGCCCTGGCAGCAGCACTGCCTGCCCTGGAGGTCAGCCTGCCAGCCCTGGAGGTCTGCCTTCCAGCCCTGGAGGTCTGCCTGTTAGCCCTGGAGGTCTGCTATCCAGCCCTGGTAGCAGCACTGCCTGCCCTGGAGGTCTGCCTGCCTGCCTTCCAGCCCTGGAGGTCTGCTATCCATCCCTGGAGGTCTGCCTGCCTGCCATCCAGCCCTGGAGGTCTGCTATCCAGCCCTGGTAGCAGCACTGCCTGCCCTGGAGGTCTGCCTGCCTGCCTTCCAGCCCTGGAGGTCTGCTATCCATCCCTGGAGGTCTGCCTGCCTGCCATCCAGCCCTGGAGGTCTGCTATCCAGCCCTGGTAGCAGCACTGCCTGCCCTGGAGGTCTGCTATCCAGCCCTGGAGGACAGCCTGCCTGCCCTGGTAGCAGCACTGCCTGCCCTGGAGGTCTGCTATCCAGCCCTGGAGGACAGCCTGCCTGCCCTGGTAGCAGCACTGCCTGCCCTGGAGGTCTGCTATCCAGCCCTGGAGGACAGCCTGCCTGCCCTGGTAGCAGCACTGCCTGCCCTGGAGGTCAGCCTGTTAGCCCTGGAGGTCTGCCTGCCTGCCCTGGAGGTCTGCCTGCCTGCCTGTTAGCCCTGGAGGTCAGCCTGTTAGCCCTGGAGGTCTGCTATCCAGCCCTGGAAGCAGCACTGCCTGCCCTGGAGGTCTGCTATCCAGCCCTGGAGGTCTGCCTGCCTGCCCTGGCAGCAGCACTGCCTGCCCTGGAGGTCAGCCTGCCAGCCCTGGAGGTCTGCCTTCCAGCCCTGGAGGTCTGCCTGTTAGCCCTGGAGGTCTGCTATCCAGCCCTGGTAGCAGCACTGCCTGCCCTGGAGGTCTGCCGGCCTGCCCTGGAGGTCTGCCTGCCTGCCCTGGAGGTCTGCCTGCCTGCCTGTTAGCCCTGGAGGTCTGCTATCCAGCCCTGGAGGTCTGCCTGCCAGCCCTGGAGGTCTGCTATCCAGCCCTGGAGGTCTGCCTGCCAGCCCTGGAGGTCTGCTATCCAGCCCTGGAGGTCTGCCTGCCAGCCCTGGAGGTCTGCTATCCAGCCCTGGAGGTCTGCCTGTTAGCCCTGGAGGTCTGCTATCCAGCCCTGGAGGTCTGCCTGCCTGCCTGTTAGCCCTGGAGGTCAGCCTGTTAGCCCTGGAGGTCTGCCTGTTAGCCCTGGAGGTCAGCCTGCCAGCCCTGGAGGTCTGCCTTCCAGCCCTGGAGGTCTGCCTGCCTGCCTGTTAGCCCTGGAGGTCTGCCTTCCAGCCCTGGTAGCAGCACTGCCTGCCCTGGTAGCAGCACTGCCTGCCCTGGAGGTCTGCCTGCCTGCCCTGGAGGTCAGCCTGTTAGCCCTGGAGGTCTGCCTGCCTGCCCTGGAGGTCTGCCTGCCTGCCTGTTAGCCCTGGAGGTCAGCCTGTTAGCCCTGGAGGTCTGCTATCCAGCCCTGGAAGCAGCACTGCCTGCCCTGGAGGTCTGCTATCCAGCCCTGGAGGTCTGCCTGCCTGCCCTGGCAGCAGCACTGCCTGCCCTGGAGGTCAGCCTGCCAGCCCTGGAGGTCAGCCTGCCAGCCCTGGCAGCAGCACGGCCTACCTGCCTGCCTGCCCTGGAGGTCTGCCTGCCTGCCTGCCCTGGAGGTCAGCCTTCCAGCCCTGGCAGCAGCACGGCCTACCTGCCTGCCAGCCTGCCCTCCCCAGCCACACAGCCCTGCCTGCCTGCCTGCCAGCCCTGGAGGTCTCCCTGCCAGCCCTGGAGGTCTGCCTGCCTGCCTGCCTGCCTGCCTGCCTGCCCTGGAGGTCTGCCATCCTGCCTTCCAGCCCTGGAGGTCAGCCTGCCAGCCCTGGAGGTCAGCCTGTTAGCCCTGGAGGTCTGCCTGCCTGCCTGCCTGCCTGCCCTGGAGGTCAGCCTGCCAGCCCTGGAGGTCTGCCTGCCTGCCTGCCTGCCCTGGAGGTCAGCCTGCCAGCCCTGGCAGCAGCACGGCCTACCTGCCTGCCTGCCCTGGAGGTCTGCCTGCCTGCCTGCCCTGGAGGTCAGCCTTCCAGCCCTGGCAGCAGCACGGCCTACCTGCCTGCCAGCCTGCCCTCCCCAGCCACACAGCCCTGCCTGCCTGCCTGCCAGCCCTGGAGGTCTCCCTGCCAGCCCTGGAGGTCTGCCTGCCTGCCTGCCTGCCTGCCTGCCTGCCCTGGAGGTCTGCCATCCTGCCTTCCAGCCCTGGAGGTCAGCCTGCCAGCCCTGGAGGTCAGCCTGTTAGCCCTGGAGGTCTGCCTGCCTGCCTGCCTGCCTGCCCTGGAGGTCTGCCTGCCTGCCTGCCCCGGAGGTCAGCCCCAGGCAGCCGGGTGGCCTGCCTGCTGCTGCTAGGCCGCTGCCCCGAGCCGCCGACCCCATCGACAGGAACACGAGAGAGTTTACAAGCGAGAGGAGGCCACATATTCGACACCTTTCGTGCTCGTTTTAGTCTCCAGTCTGTTTTGACGTGTGTTATTCTGAATCTGCTGCTTTAACTCAAGGGATTCTGTCGCGATTGATGCCTTGTCCTTCGCTGTATGTTTGCACTGGTGTTGTAAGTCGCCCTCTGTAAGATCATCATTTATTATCTGCCAAGAAATAAAGATCATCATAATGTTCCCCAACTTTCAGCTTCTGGGGAGTTTGTTCCAGAGTGTGACGACTCTCTCTCTATCACCATCTCTCTCTCTATCTCCATCTCTCTATCACCATCTCTCTCTCTATCTCCATCTCTCTATCACCATCTCTCTCTCTATCTCTATCTCTCTATCACCATCTCTCTCTCCATCTCCATCTCTCTCTCTATCTCCATCTCTCTCTATCTCCATCTCTATCTCCACCTCTCTCTCCCTCTCCACCTCTCTCTCTCTCTATCTCTCCCTCTCTCTCACTGTGTGTGTGTGTGTGTGTGTGTGTGTGTGTGTGTGTGTGTGTGTGTGTGTGTGTGTGTGTGTGTGTACAGCAGTGTCCCTAGACGAGAGAGAGATAGAGATCCCTAGACGGGGAAATTACTTTCAAACTGCAGTACCGAAATGTGTCCGTTAGATGGCAGCATGCACCAAGGAATGAAGGAAAGTGCAAAACAAAATGAAAAGGCACATCGCCTGGGCGAAAAATAATCGTAACAAATCAACGGGGGCATTTCTCCGAAAACTAACACCGGGGCAGTGCTCAGGGGGGTCCCACCTCGTGGCCACCCGGTTTGGGGGGCGATCGGGGCCGGTTCCGAAAATCGCTAAATCTCCCATAGCCAGCCCACGCTCCATCCGATAGAGCAATGCCGGGCGGCCGGCCGGCAACTACGGATCATAACAAATCAACGGGGGCATTTCTCCGAAAACTAACACCGGGGCAGTGCTCAGGGGGGTCCCACCTCGTGGCCACCCGGTTTGGGGGGCGATCGGGGCCGGTTCCGAAAATCGCTAAATCTCCCATAGCCAGCCCACGCTCCATCCGATAGAGCAATGCCGGGCGGCCGGCCGGCAACTACGGATCATAAGAAATCAACGGGGGCATTTCTCCGAAAACTAACACCGGGGCAGTGCTCAGGGGGGTCCCACCTCGTGGCCACCCGGTTTGGGGGGCGATCGGGGCCGGTTCCGAAAATCGCTAAATCTCCCATAGCCAGCCCACGCTCCATCCGATAGAGCAATGCCGGGCGGCCGGCCGGCAACTACGGATCATAAGAAATCAACGGGGGCATTTCTCCGAAAACTAACACCGGGGCAGTGCTCAGGGGGGTCCCACCTCGTGGCCACCCGGTTTGGGGGGCCATCGGGGCCGGTTCCGAAAATCGCTAAATCTCCCATAGCCAGCCCACGCTCCATCCGATAGAGCAATGCCGGGCGGCCGGCCGGCAACTACGGATCATAACAAATCAACGGGGGCAGTTCTCCAGAAACTAACACCGGGGCAGTGCTCAGGAGGCTCCCAGCTATCAGCCACCCTATCCCGGGACCGATGGGAGCACTTTAAAATTTTCGAGTTAGGGGACCAGGCGGCCGAGTGAAAAACTTTGAAAAATTTTCTATCTCCTCACTCCCATTGACTTTGCATTAGGGCGACCAGGCGGCCGGCGGAAAAAAAATCATAACAAATCAACGGAGGCATTTCTCCGAAAACTAACACCGGGGCAGTGCTCAGGGGGCTCCCAGCTATCAGCCACCCTACCCTGGGACCGATGGGAGCACTTTAAAATTTTCGAGTCAGGGGACCAGACGGCCGAGTGAAAAACTTTGAAAAATATTCTATCTCCTCACTCCCATTGACTTTGCATTAGGGCGACCAGGCGGCCGGCGGAAAAAAAATCATAACAAATCAACGGGGGCATTTCTCCAGAAACTAACACCGGGGCTGTGCTCAGGGGGCTCCCAGCTATCAGCCACCCTACCCTGGGACCGATGGGAGCACTTTAAAATTTTCGAGTCAGGGGACCAGACGGCCGAGTGAAAAACTTTGAAAAATATTCTATCTCCTCACTCCCATTGACTTTACATTAGGGCGACCAGGCGGCCGGCGGAAAAAAAATCATAACAAATCAACGGGGGCATTTCTCCAGAAACTAACACCGGGGCTGTGCTCAGGGGGCTCCCAGCTATCAGCCACCCTACCCTGGGACCGATGGGAGCACTTTAAAATTTTCGAGTCAGGGGACCAGACGGCCGAGTGAAAAACTTTGAAAAATATTCTATCTCCTCACTCCCATTGACTTTACATTAGGGCGACCAGGCGGCCGGCGGAAAAAAAATCATAACAAATCAACGGGGGCATTTCTCCAGAAACTAACACCGGGGCTGTGCTCAGGGGGCTCCCAGCTATCAGCCACCCTACCCTGGGACCGATGGGAGCACTTTAAAATTTTCGAGTCAGGGGACCAGACGGCCGAGTGAAAAACTTTGAAAAATATTCTATCTCCTCACTCCCATTGACTTTGCATTAGGGCGACCAGGCGGCCGGCGGAAAAAAAATCATAACAAATCAACGGGGGCATTTCTCCAGAAACTAACACCGGGGCTGTGCTCAGGGGGCTCCCAGCTATCAGCCCCCCGGGTCTGGGGGCATTGTTTTTCTTTTTAATCATTTTGAGCATTTCCCCCAGTTTAGAGATGTGTGCCCCTAGACAACCCATTGAGAATAACTATGAAATGTTCTGAAGTTTTGATTTTCAAATGTCGGTGAAAATTGAAAAACGTCATATATTCTTCAAAGGAAGCATGGGGCGATGGTAGGGAGAGTCCCCGCAGCGTGCCTCGGCGGCGATGGGAGCGTTTTCGATGTCCCCGCCCCCCCCCCATAGGGATAGAAGGGGAGTTAGGTGACCAGGCGTCCCGGGTCCCAAAAATCGAAAAATTAATATAGAATGCTTTTTAATCCAGAAATAAAGTAGGGGGCAGTCCTGGTGAGAGTCCCAGCCACAGCCCCAGTGTGTTTTGGAGCCGTTTGGGGCCGGGTGAAAAACTTTGAAAAATGTTCTATCTCCTCACTCCCATTGACTTTACATTAGGGCGACCAGGCGGCCGGCGGAAAAAAAATCATAACAAATCAACGGAGGCATTTCTCCGAAAACTAACACCGGGGCAGTGCTCAGGGGGCTCCCAGCTATCAGCCACCCTATCCCGGGACCGATGGGAGCACTTTAAAATTTTCGAGTTAGGGGACCAGGCGGCCGAGTGAAAAACTTTGAAAAATTTTCTATCTCCTCACTCCCATTGACTTTGCATTAGGGCGACCAGGCGGCCGGCGGAAAAAAAATCATAACAAATCAACGGGGGCATTTCTCCGAAAACTAACACCGGGGCAGTGCTCAGGGGGCTCCCAGCTATCAGCCACCCTATCCCGGGACCGATGGGAGCACTTTAAAATTTTCGAGTTAGGGGACCAGGCGGCCGAGTGAAAAACTTTGAAAAATTTTCTATCTCCTCACTCCCATTGACTTTGCATTAGGGCGACCAGGCGGCCGGCGGAAAAAAAATCATAACAAATCAACGGGGGCATTTCTCCGAAAACTAACACCGGGGCAGTGCTCAGGGGGCTCCCAGCTATCAGCCACCCTATCCCGGGACCGATGGGAGCACTTTAAAATTTTCGAGTTAGGGGACCAGGCGGCCGAGTGAAAAACTTAGAAAAATTTTCTATCTCCCCTAGGTGACCAGGCAGCCGGAGCTGATTTTTCTGACCCCTAAAACAATTATTAAAAGGTATTTTTTCGCCAAACTAAGACTTTTAAAATTCAAATAGGATGATTATCTACTGCC
>NW_027102762.1:40000-52500 GCF_036373705.1 Amia ocellicauda | reverse complement strand
GGCCCGGCCTGCCTGCCCTGGAGGTCAGCCTGCCAGCCCTGGAGGTCTGCCTTCCAGCCCTGGAGGACAGCCTGCCTGCCCTGGTAGCAGCACTGCCTGCCTTCCAGCCCTGGAGGTCTGCCTGTTAGCCCTGGAGGTCTGCTATCCAGCCCTGGTAGCAGCACTGCCTGCCCTGGAGGTCTGCCTGCCTGCCTTCCAGCCCTGGAGGTCTGCTATCCATCCCTGGAGGTCTGCCTGCCTGCCATCCAGCCCTGGAGGTCTGCTATCCAGCCCTGGTAGCAGCACTGCCTGCCCTGGAGGTCTGCTATCCAGCCCTGGAGGACAGCCTGCCTGCCCTGGTAGCAGCACTGCCTGCCCTGGAGGTCTGCTATCCAGCCCTGGAGGACAGCCTGCCTGCCCTGGAAGCAGCACTGCCTGCCCTGGAGGTCTGCTATCCAGCCCTGGAGGTCTGCCTGCCTGCCCTGGCAGCAGCACTGCCTGCCCTGGAGGTCAGCCTGCCAGCCCTGGAGGTCTGCCTTCCAGCCCTGGAGGTCTGCCTGTTAGCCCTGGAGGTCTGCTATCCAGCCCTGGTAGCAGCACTGCCTGCCCTGGAGGTCTGCCTGCCTGCCTTCCAGCCCTGGAGGTCTGCTATCCATCCCTGGAGGTCTGCCTGCCTGCCATCCAGCCCTGGAGGTCTGCTATCCAGCCCTGGTAGCAGCACTGCCTGCCCTGGAGGTCTGCCTGCCTGCCTTCCAGCCCTGGAGGTCTGCTATCCATCCCTGGAGGTCTGCCTGCCTGCCATCCAGCCCTGGAGGTCTGCTATCCAGCCCTGGTAGCAGCACTGCCTGCCCTGGAGGTCTGCTATCCAGCCCTGGAGGACAGCCTGCCTGCCCTGGTAGCAGCACTGCCTGCCCTGGAGGTCTGCTATCCAGCCCTGGAGGACAGCCTGCCTGCCCTGGTAGCAGCACTGCCTGCCCTGGAGGTCTGCTATCCAGCCCTGGAGGACAGCCTGCCTGCCCTGGTAGCAGCACTGCCTGCCCTGGAGGTCAGCCTGTTAGCCCTGGAGGTCTGCCTGCCTGCCCTGGAGGTCTGCCTGCCTGCCTGTTAGCCCTGGAGGTCAGCCTGTTAGCCCTGGAGGTCTGCTATCCAGCCCTGGAAGCAGCACTGCCTGCCCTGGAGGTCTGCTATCCAGCCCTGGAGGTCTGCCTGCCTGCCCTGGCAGCAGCACTGCCTGCCCTGGAGGTCAGCCTGCCAGCCCTGGAGGTCTGCCTTCCAGCCCTGGAGGTCTGCCTGTTAGCCCTGGAGGTCTGCTATCCAGCCCTGGTAGCAGCACTGCCTGCCCTGGAGGTCTGCCTGCCTGCCTTCCAGCCCTGGAGGTCTGCTATCCATCCCTGGAGGTCTGCCTGCCTGCCATCCAGCCCTGGAGGTCTGCTATCCAGCCCTGGTAGCAGCACTGCCTGCCCTGGAGGTCTGCCTGCCTGCCTTCCAGCCCTGGAGGTCTGCTATCCATCCCTGGAGGTCTGCCTGCCTGCCATCCAGCCCTGGAGGTCTGCTATCCAGCCCTGGTAGCAGCACTGCCTGCCCTGGAGGTCTGCTATCCAGCCCTGGAGGACAGCCTGCCTGCCCTGGTAGCAGCACTGCCTGCCCTGGAGGTCTGCTATCCAGCCCTGGAGGACAGCCTGCCTGCCCTGGTAGCAGCACTGCCTGCCCTGGAGGTCTGCTATCCAGCCCTGGAGGACAGCCTGCCTGCCCTGGTAGCAGCACTGCCTGCCCTGGAGGTCAGCCTGTTAGCCCTGGAGGTCTGCCTGCCTGCCCTGGAGGTCTGCCTGCCTGCCTGTTAGCCCTGGAGGTCAGCCTGTTAGCCCTGGAGGTCTGCTATCCAGCCCTGGAAGCAGCACTGCCTGCCCTGGAGGTCTGCTATCCAGCCCTGGAGGTCTGCCTGCCTGCCCTGGCAGCAGCACTGCCTGCCCTGGAGGTCAGCCTGCCAGCCCTGGAGGTCTGCCTTCCAGCCCTGGAGGTCTGCCTGTTAGCCCTGGAGGTCTGCTATCCAGCCCTGGTAGCAGCACTGCCTGCCCTGGAGGTCTGCCGGCCTGCCCTGGAGGTCTGCCTGCCTGCCCTGGAGGTCTGCCTGCCTGCCTGTTAGCCCTGGAGGTCTGCTATCCAGCCCTGGAGGTCTGCCTGCCAGCCCTGGAGGTCTGCTATCCAGCCCTGGAGGTCTGCCTGCCAGCCCTGGAGGTCTGCTATCCAGCCCTGGAGGTCTGCCTGCCAGCCCTGGAGGTCTGCTATCCAGCCCTGGAGGTCTGCCTGTTAGCCCTGGAGGTCTGCTATCCAGCCCTGGAGGTCTGCCTGCCTGCCTGTTAGCCCTGGAGGTCAGCCTGTTAGCCCTGGAGGTCTGCCTGTTAGCCCTGGAGGTCAGCCTGCCAGCCCTGGAGGTCTGCCTTCCAGCCCTGGAGGTCTGCCTGCCTGCCTGTTAGCCCTGGAGGTCTGCCTTCCAGCCCTGGTAGCAGCACTGCCTGCCCTGGTAGCAGCACTGCCTGCCCTGGAGGTCTGCCTGCCTGCCCTGGAGGTCAGCCTGTTAGCCCTGGAGGTCTGCCTGCCTGCCCTGGAGGTCTGCCTGCCTGCCTGTTAGCCCTGGAGGTCAGCCTGTTAGCCCTGGAGGTCTGCTATCCAGCCCTGGAAGCAGCACTGCCTGCCCTGGAGGTCTGCTATCCAGCCCTGGAGGTCTGCCTGCCTGCCCTGGCAGCAGCACTGCCTGCCCTGGAGGTCAGCCTGCCTGCCCTGGAGGTCAGCCTGCCAGCCCTGGCAGCAGCACGGCCTACCTGCCTGCCTGCCCTGGAGGTCTGCCTGCCTGCCTGCCCTGGAGGTCAGCCTTCCAGCCCTGGCAGCAGCACGGCCTACCTGCCTGCCAGCCTGCCCTCCCCAGCCACACAGCCCTGCCTGCCTGCCTGCCAGCCCTGGAGGTCTCCCTGCCAGCCCTGGAGGTCTGCCTGCCTGCCTGCCTGCCTGCCCTGGAGGTCTGCCATCCTGCCTTCCAGCCCTGGAGGTCAGCCTGCCAGCCCTGGAGGTCAGCCTGTTAGCCCTGGAGGTCTGCCTGCCTGCCTGCCTGCCTGCCCTGGAGGTCAGCCTGCCAGCCCTGGAGGTCTGCCTGCCTGCCTGCCTGCCCTGGAGGTCAGCCTGCCAGCCCTGGCAGCAGCACGGCCTACCTGCCTGCCTGCCCTGGAGGTCTGCCTGCCTGCCTGCCTGCCTGCCCTGGAGGTCTGCCTGCCTGCCTGCCTGCCCCGGAGGTCAGCCCCAGGCAGCCGGGTGGCCTGCCTGCTGCTGCTAGGCCGCTGCCCCGAGCCGCCGACCCCATCGACAGGAACACGAGAGAGTTTACAAGCGAGAGGAGGCCACATATTCGACACCTTTCGTGCTCGTTTTAGTCTCCAGTCTGTTTTGACGTGTGTTATTCTGAATCTGCTGCTTTAACTCAAGGGATTCTGTCGCGATTGATGCCTTGTCCTTCGCTGTATGTTTGCACTGGTGTTGTAAGTCGCCCTCTGTAAGATCATCATTTATTATCTGCCAAGAAATAAAGATCATCATAATGTTCCCCAACTTTCAGCTTCTGGGGAGTTTGTTCCAGAGTGTGACGACTCTCTCTCTATCTCCATCTCTCTCTCTATCTCCATCTCTCTCTATCTCCATCTCTCTCTATCTCCATCTCTCTATCTCCACCTCTCTCTCCCTCTCCACCTCTCTCTCTCTCTATCTCTCCCTCTCTCTCACTGTGTGTGTGTGTGTGTGTGTGTGTGTGTGTGTGTGTGTGTGTGTGTGTGTGTGTGTGTGTGTGTGTACAGCAGTGTCCCTAGACGAGAGAGAGATCCCTAGACGGGGAAATTACTTTCAAACTGCAGTACCGAAATGTGTCCGTTAGATGGCAGCATGCACCAAGGAATGAAGGAAAGTGCAAAACAAAATGAAAAGGCACATCGCCTGGGCGAAAAATAATCGTAACAAATCAACGGGGGCATTTCTCGGAAAACTAACACCGGGGCAGTGCTCAGGGGGGTCCCACCTCGTGGCCACCCGGTTTGGGGGGCGATCGGGGCCGGTTCCGAAAATCGCTAAATCTCCCATAGCCAGCCCACGCTCCATCCGATAGAGCAATGCCGGGCGGCCGGCCGGCAACTACGGATCATAACAAATCAACGGGGGCATTTCTCCGAAAACTAACACCGGGGCAGTGCTCAGGGGGGTCCCACCTCGTGGCCACCCGGTTTGGGGGGCCATCGGGGCCGGTTCCGAAAATCGCTAAATCTCCCATAGCCAGCCCACGCTCCATCCGATAGAGCAATGCCGGGCGGCCGGCCGGCAACTACGGATCATAACAAATCAACGGGGGCATTTCTCCGAAAACTAACACCGGGGCAGTGCTCAGGGGGGTCCCACCTCGTGGCCACCCGGTTTGGGGGGCCATCGGGGCCGGTTCCGAAAATCGCTAAATCTCCCATAGCCAGCCCACGCTCCATCCGATAGAGCAATGCCGGGCGGCCGGCCGGCAACTACGGATCATAACAAATCAACGGGGGCATTTCTCGGAAAACTAACACCGCGGCAGTGCTCAGGGGGGTCCCACCTCGTGGCCACCCGGTTTGGGGGGCCATCGGGGCCGGCTGAAGAATCGCCCATACTCTGCCATAGGCAGCCCACGGTCCATCCGATCAGAGCAATGCCGGGCGGCCGGCAACCTATGGATCATAACACATCAACGGAGGCATGATAAGAGCATCTTTTATTATCTGCCAAGAAATATAGACCATCACAATGTTCCCCAACTTTCAGCTTCTACCACATCGCTGGGGAGTTTATTCCACTGTGTGACTACTCTCTCTCTATCTCTCTCTCTCTCTCTCTCTCTCTCTGTGTGTGTGTGTGTGTGTGTGTGTGTGTGTGTGTGTGTGTGTGTGTGTGTGTGTACAGCAGTGTCTCCGGTTTTCCTTTTGGAATGCCTTGAAGCCGGGGGGGCTTTGCACTCATGAGAACATAGGGTGTCCTTGCCCTCCTTTCGCAGCCCAGGGCATTGAGAGATCCCTAGACGGGGAAATTACTTTCAAACTGCAGTACCGAAATGTGTCCGTTAGATGGTAGCATGCACCAAGGAATGAAGGAAAGTGCAAAACAAAATGAAAAGGCACATCGCCTGGGCGAAAAATAATCATAACAAATCAACGGGGGCATTTCTCGGAAAACTAACACCGGGGCAGTGCTCAGGGGGGTCCCACCTCGTGGCCACCCGGTTTGGGGGGCGATCGGGGCCGGTTCCGAAAATCGCTAAATCTCCCATAGCCAGCCCACGCTCCATCCGATAGAGCACTGCCGGGCGGCCGGCCGGCAACTACGGATCATAACAAATCAACGGGGGCATTTCTCGGAAAACTAACACCGGGGCAGTGCTCAGGGGGGTCCCACCTCGTGGCCACCCGGTTTGGGGGGCGATCGGGGCCGGTTCCGAAAATCGCTAAATCTCCCATAGCCAGCCCACGCTCCATCCGATAGAGCACTGCCGGGCGGCCGGCCGGCAACTACGGATCATAACAAATCAACGGGGGCATTTCTCGGAAAACTAACACCGGGGCAGTGCTCAGGGGGGTCCCACCTCGTGGCCACCCGGTTTGGGGGGCCATCGGGGCCGGCTGAAGAATCGCCCATACTCTGCCATAGGCAGCCCACGGTCCATCCGATCAGAGCAATGCCGGGCGGCCGGCAACCTATGGATCATAACACATCAACGGAGGCATGATAAGAGCATCTTTTATTATCTGCCAAGAAATATAGACCATCACAATGTTCCCCAACTTTCAGCTTCTACCACATCGCTGGGGAGTTTATTCCACTGTGTGACTACTCTCTCTCTATCTCTCTCTCTCTCTCTCTCTCTCTCTCTCTCTCTGTGTGTGTGTGTGTGTGTGTGTGTGTGTGTGTGTGTGTGTGTGTGTGTGTGTGTACAGCAGTGTCTCCGGTTTTCCTTTTGGAATGCCTTGAAGCCGGGGGGGCTTTGCACTCATGAGAACATAGGGTGTCCTTGCCCTCCTTTCGCAGCCCAGGGCATTGAGAGATCCCTAGACGGGGAAATTACTTTCAAACTGCAGTACCGAAATGTGTCCGTTAGATGGTAGCATGCACCAAGGAATGAAGGAAAGTGCAAAACAAAATGAAAAGGCACATCGCCTGGGCGAAAAATAATCGTAACAAATCAACGGGGGCATTTCTCCGAAAACTAACACCGGGGCAGTGCTCAGGGGGGTCCCACCTCGTGGCCACCCGGTTTGGGGGGCGATCGGGGCCGGTTCCGAAAATCGCTAAATCTCCCATAGCCAGCCCACGCTCCATCCGATAGAGCAATGCCGGGCGGCCGGCCGGCAACTACGGATCATAACAAATCAACGGGGGCATTTCTCCGAAAACTAACACCGGGGCAGTGCTCAGGGGGGTCCCACCTCGTGGCCACCCGGTTTGGGGGGCGATCGGGGCCGGTTCCGAAAATCGCTAAATCTCCCATAGCCAGCCCACGCTCCATCCGATAGAGCAATGCCGGGCGGCCGGCCGGCAACTACGGATCATAAGAAATCAACGGGGGCATTTCTCCGAAAACTAACACCGGGGCAGTGCTCAGGGGGGTCCCACCTCGTGGCCACCCGGTTTGGGGGGCGATCGGGGCCGGTTCCGAAAATCGCTAAATCTCCCATAGCCAGCCCACGCTCCATCCGATAGAGCAATGCCGGGCGGCCGGCCGGCAACTACGGATCATAAGAAATCAACGGGGGCATTTCTCCGAAAACTAACACCGGGGCAGTGCTCAGGGGGGTCCCACCTCGTGGCCACCCGGTTTGGGGGGCCATCGGGGCCGGCTGAAGAATCGCCCATACTCTGCCATAGGCAGCCCACGGTCCATCCGATCAGAGCAATGCCGGGCGGCCGGCAACCTATGGATCATAACACATCAACGGAGGCATGATAAGAGCATCTTTTATTATCTGCCAAGAAATATAGACCATCACAATGTTCCCCAACTTTCAGCTTCTACCACATCGCTGGGGAGTTTATTCCACTGTGTGACTACTCTCTCTCTATCTCTCTCTCTCTCTCTCTCTCTCTCTCTCTCTCTGTGTGTGTGTGTGTGTGTGTGTGTGTGTGTGTGTGTGTGTGTGTGTGTGTGTACAGCAGTGTCTCCGGTTTTCCTTTTGGAATGCCTTGAAGCCGGGGGGGCTTTGCACTCATGAGAACATAGGGTGTCCTTGCCCTCCTTTCGCAGCCCAGGGCATTGAGAGATCCCTAGACGGGGAAATTACTTTCAAACTGCAGTACCGAAATGTGTCCGTTAGATGGTAGCATGCACCAAGGAATGAAGGAAAGTGCAAAACAAAATGAAAAGGCACATCGCCTGGGCGAAAAATAATCGTAACAAATCAACGGGGGCATTTCTCCGAAAACTAACACCGGGGCAGTGCTCAGGGGGGTCCCACCTCGTGGCCACCCGGTTTGGGGGGCGATCGGGGCCGGTTCCGAAAATCGCTAAATCTCCCATAGCCAGCCCACGCTCCATCCGATAGAGCAATGCCGGGCGGCCGGCCGGCAACTACGGATCATAACAAATCAACGGGGGCATTTCTCCGAAAACTAACACCGGGGCAGTGCTCAGGGGGGTCCCACCTCGTGGCCACCCGGTTTGGGGGGCGATCGGGGCCGGTTCCGAAAATCGCTAAATCTCCCATAGCCAGCCCACGCTCCATCCGATAGAGCAATGCCGGGCGGCCGGCCGGCAACTACGGATCATAAGAAATCAACGGGGGCATTTCTCCGAAAACTAACACCGGGGCAGTGCTCAGGGGGGTCCCACCTCGTGGCCACCCGGTTTGGGGGGCGATCGGGGCCGGTTCCGAAAATCGCTAAATCTCCCATAGCCAGCCCACGCTCCATCCGATAGAGCAATGCCGGGCGGCCGGCCGGCAACTACGGATCATAAGAAATCAACGGGGGCATTTCTCCGAAAACTAACACCGGGGCAGTGCTCAGGGGGGTCCCACCTCGTGGCCACCCGGTTTGGGGGGCCATCGGGGCCGGTTCCGAAAATCGCTAAATCTCCCATAGCCAGCCCACGCTCCATCCGATAGAGCAATGCCGGGCGGCCGGCCGGCAACTACGGATCATAACAAATCAACGGGGGCAGTTCTCCAGAAACTAACACCGGGGCAGTGCTCAGGAGGCTCCCAGCTATCAGCCACCCTATCCCGGGACCGATGGGAGCACTTTAAAATTTTCGAGTTAGGGGACCAGGCGGCCGAGTGAAAAACTTTGAAAAATTTTCTATCTCCTCACTCCCATTGACTTTGCATTAGGGCGACCAGGCGGCCGGCGGAAAAAAAATCATAACAAATCAACGGAGGCATTTCTCCGAAAACTAACACCGGGGCAGTGCTCAGGGGGCTCCCAGCTATCAGCCACCCTACCCTGGGACCGATGGGAGCACTTTAAAATTTTCGAGTCAGGGGACCAGACGGCCGAGTGAAAAACTTTGAAAAATATTCTATCTCCTCACTCCCATTGACTTTGCATTAGGGCGACCAGGCGGCCGGCGGAAAAAAAATCATAACAAATCAACGGGGGCATTTCTCCAGAAACTAACACCGGGGCTGTGCTCAGGGGGCTCCCAGCTATCAGCCACCCTACCCTGGGACCGATGGGAGCACTTTAAAATTTTCGAGTCAGGGGACCAGACGGCCGAGTGAAAAACTTTGAAAAATATTCTATCTCCTCACTCCCATTGACTTTGCATTAGGGCGACCAGGCGGCCGGCGGAAAAAAAATCATAACAAATCAACGGGGGCATTTCTCCAGAAACTAACACCGGGGCTGTGCTCAGGGGGCTCCCAGCTATCAGCCACCCTACCCTGGGACCGATGGGAGCACTTTAAAATTTTCGAGTCAGGGGACCAGACGGCCGAGTGAAAAACTTTGAAAAATATTCTATCTCCTCACTCCCATTGACTTTACATTAGGGCGACCAGGCGGCCGGCGGAAAAAAAATCATAACAAATCAACGGGGGCATTTCTCCAGAAACTAACACCGGGGCTGTGCTCAGGGGGCTCCCAGCTATCAGCCACCCTACCCTGGGACCGATGGGAGCACTTTAAAATTTTCGAGTCAGGGGACCAGACGGCCGAGTGAAAAACTTTGAAAAATATTCTATCTCCTCACTCCCATTGACTTTACATTAGGGCGACCAGGCGGCCGGCGGAAAAAAAATCATAACAAATCAACGGGGGCATTTCTCCAGAAACTAACACCGGGGCTGTGCTCAGGGGGCTCCCAGCTATCAGCCACCCTACCCTGGGACCGATGGGAGCACTTTAAAATTTTCGAGTCAGGGGACCAGACGGCCGAGTGAAAAACTTTGAAAAATATTCTATCTCCTCACTCCCATTGACTTTGCATTAGGGCGACCAGGCGGCCGGCGGAAAAAAAATCATAACAAATCAACGGGGGCATTTCTCCAGAAACTAACACCGGGGCTGTGCTCAGGGGGCTCCCAGCTATCAGCCCCCCGGGTCTGGGGGCATTGTTTTTCTTTTTAATCATTTTGAGCATTTCCCCCAGTTTAGAGATGTGTGCCCCTAGACAACCCATTGAGAATAACTATGAAATGTTCTGAAGTTTTGATTTTCAAATGTCGGTGAAAATTGAAAAACGTCATATATTCTTCAAAGGAAGCATGGGGCGATGGTAGGGAGAGTCCCCGCAGCGTGCCTCGGCGGCGATGGGAGCGTTTTCGATGTCCCCGCCCCCCCCCCATAGGGATAGAAGGGGAGTTAGGTGACCAGGCGTCCCGGGTCCCAAAAATCGAAAAATTAATATAGAATGCTTTTTAATCCAGAAATAAAGTAGGGGGCAGTCCTGGTGAGAGTCCCAGCCACAGCCCCAGTGTGTTTTGGAGCCGTTTGGGGCCGGGTGAAAAACTTTGAAAAATGTTCTATCTCCTCACTCCCATTGACTTTACATTAGGGCGACCAGGCGGCCGGCGGAAAAAAAATCATAACAAATCAACGGAGGCATTTCTCCGAAAACTAACACCGGGGCAGTGCTCAGGGGGCTCCCAGCTATCAGCCACCCTATCCCGGGACCGATGGGAGCACTTTAAAATTTTCGAGTTAGGGGACCAGGCGGCCGAGTGAAAAACTTTGAAAAATTTTCTATCTCCTCACTCCCATTGACTTTGCATTAGGGCGACCAGGCGGCCGGCGGAAAAAAAATCATAACAAATCAACGGGGGCATTTCTCCGAAAACTAACACCGGGGCAGTGCTCAGGGGGCTCCCAGCTATCAGCCACCCTATCCCGGGACCGATGGGAGCACTTTAAAATTTTCGAGTTAGGGGACCAGGCGGCCGAGTGAAAAACTTTGAAAAATTTTCTATCTCCTCACTCCCATTGACTTTGCATTAGGGCGACCAGGCGGCCGGCGGAAAAAAAATCATAACAAATCAACGGGGGCATTTCTCCGAAAACTAACACCGGGGCAGTGCTCAGGGGGCTCCCAGCTATCAGCCACCCTATCCCGGGACCGATGGGAGCACTTTAAAATTTTCGAGTTAGGGGACCAGGCGGCCGAGTGAAAAACTTAGAAAAATTTTCTATCTCCCCTAGGTGACCAGGCAGCCGGAGCTGATTTTTCTGACCCCTAAAACAATTATTAAAAGGTATTTTTTCGCCAAACTAAGACTTTTAAAATTCAAATAGGATGATTATCTACTGCCCCAGTGGGTTTTTGAACCATTTTAAGCCTTTTTGACAGTTTTCATTTTTCCCCCATTGACTTCAATGGGAGTTAGGTGACCAGTCCTCCGACTTTTGAACCTCTCCTGGGGGGGCTGTGAGCCCCCGATTTCTTTGCAAAGCACGTCATTCGATTCGTCTCAGTCCCCTCTATATACCCCGTGTGTTTGTTTTCTCGAAAAACCCCCGGAACACGGTTTTTTAGGGGGGGGGTGGGGGGGGGGTACTTCGGAGCCATTTGGGGGGGGGTAAACGACATTTCCCGAAATTAATTTTAACACAGCCTTCCTCAGAATCGCTTTTCCAACAAAATCCTTTTTATTTCGAGTCTCTACGATGTTCCTAAGTGGTCGAAACCACTTTTGGACAGTTTTTACACCAAACGGCTCGGGCGCACAGCGGGCCGTGTGCCGATGGGCGGTTCTCGCGGGTCTGAGGCGGGGCTAGGCTGCTCGCGGCGGGCATGGGAGTGCCGTGTGCAGCCGCCACAGTGTTCCAGGCTGTCAGCATTTCTCTACGGTGCCGGGGGAAATACAGGAACTGGGTTTTTGAAGACACTTAGTGCAATGAGAGAGGTCAAAACTGAGCTAAGGGCACTTGCTGGAGGAAAGTGGCTGGGCCCCGCTAGCTCTTTTACGGACACTTTCTGGACTTGGCCCGGGATTTTCAGACGGTTCTTTGCGACTGTCTGATCATCCAGCGAAATGCAAGGGGGGGAACGGTCCCGGCCGCACCCCGCGTTTCAGGCCTCGTCGGCGGCCCGCTCCGGCGGCTGCGCCCGCTAAGTCTTCGCGGCCCGCCGTGGAGAGTGTGTATGCTGCCCGCCCCAGACGTTCACCCCAAGGGCTTGCGGGCCTTTAAGGGTCTGTCTTTCGGGGTTTCACGGGCTCTGACCTCACCTCCCTGTGGTTCCCGACCGGGGTGTATGTATGCTGCCCGCCCCAGACGTTCACCCCAAGGGCTTGCGGGCCTTTAAGGGTCTGTCTTTCGGGGTTTCACGGGCTCTGACATCTCCCCGGTGGTTCCCACGGAACGGACATATGTATGCTGCCCGCCCCCGGCAGGAACCCCAAGGGCTTGCGGGCCTTTAAGGGTGAGTGCGGGGGGCGTACGGGCTCTGACATATCTCCGGTGGCTCCCACGGAACGGACATATGTATGCTGCCCGCCCCCGGCAGGAACCCCAAGGGCTTGCGGGCCTTTAAGGGTGAGTGCGGGGGGCGTACGGGCTCTGACATATCTCCGGTGGCTCACACGGAACGGACATATGTATGCTGCCCGCCCCCGGCAGGAACCCCAAGGGCTTGCGGGCCTTTAAGGGTGAGTGCGGGGGGCGTACGGGCTCTGACATATCTCCGGTGGCTCCCACGGAACGGACATATGTATGCTGCCCGCCCCCGGCAGGAACCCCAAGGGCTTGCGGGCCTTTAAGGGTGAGTGCGGGGGGCGTACGGGCTCTGACATATCTCCGGTGGCTCCCACGGAACGGACATATGTATGCTGCCCGCCCCCCGGCAGGAACCCCAAGGGCTGTCCCGGCCTTTAAGGGTGAGTGCGGGGGGCGTACGGGCTCTGACATATCTCCGGTGGCTGCCACGAGACGGAATATGTATGCTGCCCGCCCCCGGCAGGAACCCCAAGGGCTGTCCCGGCCTTTAAGGGTGAGTGCGGGGGGCGTACGGGCTCTGACATATAACCTCCGTGTTGCGC
>NW_027102762.1:7500-30000 GCF_036373705.1 Amia ocellicauda | reverse complement strand
CCCACCGGGGAGTTGTGCCCGGGCCCGGGCCTCCTGCCGACGGACCGTGTGGCGCATTGTCCCGACTGCGGACTTTCTCCAGCAAAAAGGCGGAGGTGCAGTACCGCCATTTCGCCACACGAGGGACGGAATGGCACCCAACTGCCCCCTGGTGTCGAAAAAGCGCAAGGGCACCCGGGCCGGTCCGCCCCAGGCAGCGGCCGAGATGCAGCACCGGGGGCCCGGCCTGCCTGCCCTGGAGGTCAGCCTGCCAGCCCTGGAGGTCTGCCTTCCAGCCCTGGAGGACAGCCTGCCTGCCCTGGTAGCAGCACTGCCTGCCTTCCAGCCCTGGAGGTCTGCCTGTTAGCCCTGGAGGTCTGCTATCCAGCCCTGGTAGCAGCACTGCCTGCCCTGGAGGTCTGCCTGCCTGCCTTCCAGCCCTGGAGGTCTGCTATCCATCCCTGGAGGTCTGCCTGCCTGCCATCCAGCCCTGGAGGTCTGCTATCCAGCCCTGGTAGCAGCACTGCCTGCCCTGGAGGTCTGCTATCCAGCCCTGGAGGACAGCCTGCCTGCCCTGGTAGCAGCACTGCCTGCCCTGGAGGTCTGCTATCCAGCCCTGGAGGACAGCCTGCCTGCCCTGGTAGCAGCACTGCCTGCCCTGGAGGTCTGCTATCCAGCCCTGGAGGACAGCCTGCCTGCCCTGGTAGCAGCACTGCCTGCCCTGGAGGTCAGCCTGTTAGCCCTGGAGGTCTGCCTGCCTGCCCTGGAGGTCAGCCTGTTAGCCCTGGAGGTCTGCCTGCCTGCCATCCAGCCCTGGCAGCAGCACTGCCTGCCCTGGTAGCAGCACTGCCTGCCCTGGAGGTCTGCTATCCAGCCCTGGTAGCAGCACTGCCTGCCCTGGAGGTCTGCCTGCCTGCCTGCCAGCCCTGGAGGTCTGCCTGTTAGCCCTGGAGGTCTGCTATCCAGCCCTGGAGGTCTGCTATCCAGCCCTGGTAGCAGCACTGCCTGCCCTGGAGGTCAGCCTGTTAGCCCTGGAGGTCTGCCTGCCTGCCCTGGTAGCAGCACTGCCTGCCTTCCAGCCCTGGAGGTCTGCCTGTTAGCCCTGGAGGTCTGCTATCCAGCCCTGGTAGCAGCACTGCCTGCCCTGGAGGTCTGCCTGCCTGCCTTCCAGCCCTGGAGGTCTGCTATCCATCCCTGGAGGTCTGCCTGCCTGCCATCCAGCCCTGGAGGTCTGCTATCCAGCCCTGGTAGCAGCACTGCCTGCCCTGGAGGTCTGCTATCCAGCCCTGGAGGACAGCCTGCCTGCCCTGGTAGCAGCACTGCCTGCCCTGGAGGTCTGCTATCCAGCCCTGGTAGCAGCACTGCCTGCCCTGGAGGTCTGCCTGCCTGCCTGCCAGCCCTGGAGGTCTGCCTGTTAGCCCTGGAGGTCTGCTATCCAGCCCTGGAGGTCTGCTATCCAGCCCTGGTAGCAGCACTGCCTGCCCTGGAGGTCAGCCTGTTAGCCCTGGAGGTCTGCCTGCCTGCCCTGGTAGCAGCACTGCCTGCCTTCCAGCCCTGGAGGTCTGCCTGTTAGCCCTGGAGGTCTGCTATCCAGCCCTGGTAGCAGCACTGCCTGCCCTGGAGGTCTGCCTGCCTGCCTTCCAGCCCTGGAGGTCTGCTATCCATCCCTGGAGGTCTGCCTGCCTGCCATCCAGCCCTGGAGGTCTGCTATCCAGCCCTGGTAGCAGCACTGCCTGCCCTGGAGGTCTGCCTGCCTGCCTTCCAGCCCTGGAGGTCTGCTATCCATCCCTGGAGGTCTGCCTGCCTGCCATCCAGCCCTGGAGGTCTGCTATCCAGCCCTGGTAGCAGCACTGCCTGCCCTGGAGGTCTGCTATCCAGCCCTGGAGGACAGCCTGCCTGCCCTGGTAGCAGCACTGCCTGCCCTGGAGGTCTGCTATCCAGCCCTGGAGGACAGCCTGCCTGCCCTGGTAGCAGCACTGCCTGCCCTGGAGGTCTGCTATCCAGCCCTGGAGGACAGCCTGCCTGCCCTGGTAGCAGCACTGCCTGCCCTGGAGGTCAGCCTGTTAGCCCTGGAGGTCTGCCTGCCTGCCCTGGAGGTCTGCCTGCCTGCCTGTTAGCCCTGGAGGTCAGCCTGTTAGCCCTGGAGGTCTGCTATCCAGCCCTGGAAGCAGCACTGCCTGCCCTGGAGGTCTGCTATCCAGCCCTGGAGGTCTGCCTGCCTGCCCTGGCAGCAGCACTGCCTGCCCTGGAGGTCAGCCTGCCAGCCCTGGAGGTCTGCCTTCCAGCCCTGGAGGTCTGCCTGTTAGCCCTGGAGGTCTGCTATCCAGCCCTGGTAGCAGCACTGCCTGCCCTGGAGGTCTGCCTGCCTGCCTTCCAGCCCTGGAGGTCTGCTATCCATCCCTGGAGGTCTGCCTGCCTGCCATCCAGCCCTGGAGGTCTGCTATCCAGCCCTGGTAGCAGCACTGCCTGCCCTGGAGGTCTGCCTGCCTGCCTTCCAGCCCTGGAGGTCTGCTATCCATCCCTGGAGGTCTGCCTGCCTGCCATCCAGCCCTGGAGGTCTGCTATCCAGCCCTGGTAGCAGCACTGCCTGCCCTGGAGGTCTGCTATCCAGCCCTGGAGGACAGCCTGCCTGCCCTGGTAGCAGCACTGCCTGCCCTGGAGGTCTGCTATCCAGCCCTGGAGGACAGCCTGCCTGCCCTGGTAGCAGCACTGCCTGCCCTGGAGGTCAGCCTGTTAGCCCTGGAGGTCTGCCTGCCTGCCCTGGAGGTCAGCCTGTTAGCCCTGGAGGTCTGCCTGCCTGCCATCCAGCCCTGGCAGCAGCACTGCCTGCCCTGGTAGCAGCACTGCCTGCCCTGGAGGTCTGCTATCCAGCCCTGGTAGCAGCACTGCCTGCCCTGGAGGTCTGCCTGCCTGCCTGCCAGCCCTGGAGGTCTGCCTGTTAGCCCTGGAGGTCTGCTATCCAGCCCTGGAGGTCTGCTATCCAGCCCTGGTAGCAGCACTGCCTGCCCTGGAGGTCAGCCTGTTAGCCCTGGAGGTCTGCCTGCCTGCCCTGGTAGCAGCACTGCCTGCCTTCCAGCCCTGGAGGTCTGCCTGTTAGCCCTGGAGGTCTGCTATCCAGCCCTGGTAGCAGCACTGCCTGCCCTGGAGGTCTGCCTGCCTGCCTTCCAGCCCTGGAGGTCTGCTATCCATCCCTGGAGGTCTGCCTGCCTGCCATCCAGCCCTGGAGGTCTGCTATCCAGCCCTGGTAGCAGCACTGCCTGCCCTGGAGGTCTGCTATCCAGCCCTGGAGGACAGCCTGCCTGCCCTGGTAGCAGCACTGCCTGCCCTGGAGGTCTGCTATCCAGCCCTGGTAGCAGCACTGCCTGCCCTGGAGGTCTGCCTGCCTGCCTGCCAGCCCTGGAGGTCTGCCTGTTAGCCCTGGAGGTCTGCTATCCAGCCCTGGAGGTCTGCTATCCAGCCCTGGTAGCAGCACTGCCTGCCCTGGAGGTCAGCCTGTTAGCCCTGGAGGTCTGCCTGCCTGCCCTGGTAGCAGCACTGCCTGCCTTCCAGCCCTGGAGGTCTGCCTGTTAGCCCTGGAGGTCTGCTATCCAGCCCTGGTAGCAGCACTGCCTGCCCTGGAGGTCTGCCTGCCTGCCTTCCAGCCCTGGAGGTCTGCTATCCATCCCTGGAGGTCTGCCTGCCTGCCATCCAGCCCTGGAGGTCTGCTATCCAGCCCTGGTAGCAGCACTGCCTGCCCTGGAGGTCTGCCTGCCTGCCTTCCAGCCCTGGAGGTCTGCTATCCATCCCTGGAGGTCTGCCTGCCTGCCATCCAGCCCTGGAGGTCTGCTATCCAGCCCTGGTAGCAGCACTGCCTGCCCTGGAGGTCTGCTATCCAGCCCTGGAGGACAGCCTGCCTGCCCTGGTAGCAGCACTGCCTGCCCTGGAGGTCTGCTATCCAGCCCTGGAGGACAGCCTGCCTGCCCTGGTAGCAGCACTGCCTGCCCTGGAGGTCTGCTATCCAGCCCTGGAGGACAGCCTGCCTGCCCTGGTAGCAGCACTGCCTGCCCTGGAGGTCAGCCTGTTAGCCCTGGAGGTCTGCCTGCCTGCCCTGGAGGTCTGCCTGCCTGCCTGTTAGCCCTGGAGGTCAGCCTGTTAGCCCTGGAGGTCTGCTATCCAGCCCTGGAAGCAGCACTGCCTGCCCTGGAGGTCTGCTATCCAGCCCTGGAGGTCTGCCTGCCTGCCCTGGCAGCAGCACTGCCTGCCCTGGAGGTCAGCCTGCCAGCCCTGGAGGTCTGCCTTCCAGCCCTGGAGGTCTGCCTGTTAGCCCTGGAGGTCTGCTATCCAGCCCTGGTAGCAGCACTGCCTGCCCTGGAGGTCTGCCTGCCTGCCTTCCAGCCCTGGAGGTCTGCTATCCATCCCTGGAGGTCTGCCTGCCTGCCATCCAGCCCTGGAGGTCTGCTATCCAGCCCTGGTAGCAGCACTGCCTGCCCTGGAGGTCTGCCTGCCTGCCTTCCAGCCCTGGAGGTCTGCTATCCATCCCTGGAGGTCTGCCTGCCTGCCATCCAGCCCTGGAGGTCTGCTATCCAGCCCTGGTAGCAGCACTGCCTGCCCTGGAGGTCTGCTATCCAGCCCTGGAGGACAGCCTGCCTGCCCTGGTAGCAGCACTGCCTGCCCTGGAGGTCTGCTATCCAGCCCTGGAGGACAGCCTGCCTGCCCTGGTAGCAGCACTGCCTGCCCTGGAGGTCTGCTATCCAGCCCTGGAGGACAGCCTGCCTGCCCTGGTAGCAGCACTGCCTGCCCTGGAGGTCAGCCTGTTAGCCCTGGAGGTCTGCCTGCCTGCCCTGGAGGTCTGCCTGCCTGCCTGTTAGCCCTGGAGGTCAGCCTGTTAGCCCTGGAGGTCTGCTATCCAGCCCTGGAAGCAGCACTGCCTGCCCTGGAGGTCTGCTATCCAGCCCTGGAGGTCTGCCTGCCTGCCCTGGCAGCAGCACTGCCTGCCCTGGAGGTCAGCCTGCCAGCCCTGGAGGTCTGCCTTCCAGCCCTGGAGGTCTGCCTGTTAGCCCTGGAGGTCTGCTATCCAGCCCTGGAGGTCTGCCTGCCAGCCCTGGAGGTCTGCTATCCAGCCCTGGAGGTCTGCCTGTTAGCCCTGGAGGTCTGCTATCCAGCCCTGGAGGTCTGCCTGCCTGCCTGTTAGCCCTGGAGGTCAGCCTGTTAGCCCTGGAGGTCTGCCTGTTAGCCCTGGAGGTCAGCCTGCCAGCCCTGGAGGTCTGCCTTCCAGCCCTGGAGGTCTGCCTGCCTGCCTGTTAGCCCTGGAGGTCTGCCTTCCAGCCCTGGTAGCAGCACTGCCTGCCCTGGTAGCAGCACTGCCTGCCCTGGAGGTCTGCCTGCCTGCCCTGGAGGTCAGCCTGTTAGCCCTGGAGGTCTGCCTGCCTGCCCTGGAGGTCTGCCTGCCTGCCTGTTAGCCCTGGAGGTCAGCCTGTTAGCCCTGGAGGTCTGCTATCCAGCCCTGGAAGCAGCACTGCCTGCCCTGGAGGTCTGCTATCCAGCCCTGGAGGTCTGCCTGCCTGCCCTGGCAGCAGCACTGCCTGCCCTGGAGGTCAGCCTGCCAGCCCTGGAGGTCAGCCTGCCAGCCCTGGCAGCAGCACGGCCTACCTGCCTGCCTGCCCTGGAGGTCTGCCTGCCTGCCTGCCCTGGAGGTCAGCCTTCCAGCCCTGGCAGCAGCACGGCCTACCTGCCTGCCAGCCTGCCCTCCCCAGCCACACAGCCCTGCCTGCCTGCCTGCCAGCCCTGGAGGTCTCCCTGCCAGCCCTGGAGGTCTGCCTGCCTGCCTGCCTGCCTGCCTGCCTGCCCTGGAGGTCTGCCATCCTGCCTTCCAGCCCTGGAGGTCAGCCTGCCAGCCCTGGAGGTCAGCCTGTTAGCCCTGGAGGTCTGCCTGCCTGCCTGCCTGCCTGCCCTGGAGGTCAGCCTGCCAGCCCTGGAGGTCTGCCTGCCTGCCTGCCTGCCCTGGAGGTCAGCCTGCCAGCCCTGGCAGCAGCACGGCCTACCTGCCTGCCTGCCCTGGAGGTCTGCCTGCCTGCCTGCCCTGGAGGTCAGCCTTCCAGCCCTGGCAGCAGCACGGCCTACCTGCCTGCCAGCCTGCCCTCCCCAGCCACACAGCCCTGCCTGCCTGCCTGCCAGCCCTGGAGGTCTCCCTGCCAGCCCTGGAGGTCTGCCTGCCTGCCTGCCTGCCTGCCTGCCTGCCCTGGAGGTCTGCCATCCTGCCTTCCAGCCCTGGAGGTCAGCCTGCCAGCCCTGGAGGTCAGCCTGTTAGCCCTGGAGGTCTGCCTGCCTGCCTGCCTGCCTGCCCTGGAGGTCTGCCTGCCTGCCTGCCCCGGAGGTCAGCCCCAGGCAGCCGGGTGGCCTGCCTGCTGCTGCTAGGCCGCTGCCCCGAGCCGCCGACCCCATCGACAGGAACACGAGAGAGTTTACAAGCGAGAGGAGGCCACATATTCGACACCTTTCGTGCTCGTTTTAGTCTCCAGTCTGTTTTGACGTGTGTTATTCTGAATCTGCTGCTTTAACTCAAGGGATTCTGTCGCGATTGATGCCTTGTCCTTCGCTGTATGTTTGCACTGGTGTTGTAAGTCGCCCTCTGTAAGATCATCATTTATTATCTGCCAAGAAATAAAGATCATCATAATGTTCCCCAACTTTCAGCTTCTGGGGAGTTTGTTCCAGAGTGTGACGACTCTCTCTCTATCACCATCTCTCTCTCTATCTCCATCTCTCTCTATCTCCATCTCTCTCTATCTCCATCTCTCTATCTCCACCTCTCTCTCCCTCTCCACCTCTCTCTCTCTCTATCTCTCCCTCTCTCTCACTGTGTGTGTGTGTGTGTGTGTGTGTGTGTGTGTGTGTGTGTGTGTGTGTGTGTGTGTGTGTGTGTGTACAGCAGTGTCCCTAGACGAGAGAGAGATCCCTAGACGGGGAAATTACTTTCAAACTGCAGTACCGAAATGTGTCCGTTAGATGGCAGCATGCACCAAGGAATGAAGGAAAGTGCAAAACAAAATGAAAAGGCACATCGCCTGGGCGAAAAATAATCGTAACAAATCAACGGGGGCATTTCTCGGAAAACTAACACCGGGGCAGTGCTCAGGGGGGTCCCACCTCGTGGCCACCCGGTTTGGGGGGCGATCGGGGCCGGTTCCGAAAATCGCTAAATCTCCCATAGCCAGCCCACGCTCCATCCGATAGAGCAATGCCGGGCGGCCGGCCGGCAACTACGGATCATAACAAATCAACGGGGGCATTTCTCCGAAAACTAACACCGGGGCAGTGCTCAGGGGGGTCCCACCTCGTGGCCACCCGGTTTGGGGGGCCATCGGGGCCGGTTCCGAAAATCGCTAAATCTCCCATAGCCAGCCCACGCTCCATCCGATAGAGCAATGCCGGGCGGCCGGCCGGCAACTACGGATCATAACAAATCAACGGGGGCATTTCTCCGAAAACTAACACCGGGGCAGTGCTCAGGGGGGTCCCACCTCGTGGCCACCCGGTTTGGGGGGCCATCGGGGCCGGTTCCGAAAATCGCTAAATCTCCCATAGCCAGCCCACGCTCCATCCGATAGAGCAATGCCGGGCGGCCGGCCGGCAACTACGGATCATAACAAATCAACGGGGGCATTTCTCGGAAAACTAACACCGCGGCAGTGCTCAGGGGGGTCCCACCTCGTGGCCACCCGGTTTGGGGGGCCATCGGGGCCGGCTGAAGAATCGCCCATACTCTGCCATAGGCAGCCCACGGTCCATCCGATCAGAGCAATGCCGGGCGGCCGGCAACCTATGGATCATAACACATCAACGGAGGCATGATAAGAGCATCTTTTATTATCTGCCAAGAAATATAGACCATCACAATGTTCCCCAACTTTCAGCTTCTACCACATCGCTGGGGAGTTTATTCCACTGTGTGACTACTCTCTCTCTATCTCTCTCTCTCTCTCTCTCTCTCTCTGTGTGTGTGTGTGTGTGTGTGTGTGTGTGTGTGTGTGTGTGTGTGTGTGTGTGTACAGCAGTGTCTCCGGTTTTCCTTTTGGAATGCCTTGAAGCCGGGGGGGCTTTGCACTCATGAGAACATAGGGTGTCCTTGCCCTCCTTTCGCAGCCCAGGGCATTGAGAGATCCCTAGACGGGGAAATTACTTTCAAACTGCAGTACCGAAATGTGTCCGTTAGATGGTAGCATGCACCAAGGAATGAAGGAAAGTGCAAAACAAAATGAAAAGGCACATCGCCTGGGCGAAAAATAATCATAACAAATCAACGGGGGCATTTCTCGGAAAACTAACACCGGGGCAGTGCTCAGGGGGGTCCCACCTCGTGGCCACCCGGTTTGGGGGGCGATCGGGGCCGGTTCCGAAAATCGCTAAATCTCCCATAGCCAGCCCACGCTCCATCCGATAGAGCACTGCCGGGCGGCCGGCCGGCAACTACGGATCATAACAAATCAACGGGGGCATTTCTCGGAAAACTAACACCGGGGCAGTGCTCAGGGGGGTCCCACCTCGTGGCCACCCGGTTTGGGGGGCGATCGGGGCCGGTTCCGAAAATCGCTAAATCTCCCATAGCCAGCCCACGCTCCATCCGATAGAGCACTGCCGGGCGGCCGGCCGGCAACTACGGATCATAACAAATCAACGGGGGCATTTCTCGGAAAACTAACACCGGGGCAGTGCTCAGGGGGGTCCCACCTCGTGGCCACCCGGTTTGGGGGGCCATCGGGGCCGGCTGAAGAATCGCCCATACTCTGCCATAGGCAGCCCACGGTCCATCCGATCAGAGCAATGCCGGGCGGCCGGCAACCTATGGATCATAACACATCAACGGAGGCATGATAAGAGCATCTTTTATTATCTGCCAAGAAATATAGACCATCACAATGTTCCCCAACTTTCAGCTTCTACCACATCGCTGGGGAGTTTATTCCACTGTGTGACTACTCTCTCTCTATCTCTCTCTCTCTCTCTCTCTCTCTCTCTCTCTCTGTGTGTGTGTGTGTGTGTGTGTGTGTGTGTGTGTGTGTGTGTGTGTGTGTGTGTACAGCAGTGTCTCCGGTTTTCCTTTTGGAATGCCTTGAAGCCGGGGGGGCTTTGCACTCATGAGAACATAGGGTGTCCTTGCCCTCCTTTCGCAGCCCAGGGCATTGAGAGATCCCTAGACGGGGAAATTACTTTCAAACTGCAGTACCGAAATGTGTCCGTTAGATGGTAGCATGCACCAAGGAATGAAGGAAAGTGCAAAACAAAATGAAAAGGCACATCGCCTGGGCGAAAAATAATCGTAACAAATCAACGGGGGCATTTCTCCGAAAACTAACACCGGGGCAGTGCTCAGGGGGGTCCCACCTCGTGGCCACCCGGTTTGGGGGGCGATCGGGGCCGGTTCCGAAAATCGCTAAATCTCCCATAGCCAGCCCACGCTCCATCCGATAGAGCAATGCCGGGCGGCCGGCCGGCAACTACGGATCATAACAAATCAACGGGGGCATTTCTCCGAAAACTAACACCGGGGCAGTGCTCAGGGGGGTCCCACCTCGTGGCCACCCGGTTTGGGGGGCGATCGGGGCCGGTTCCGAAAATCGCTAAATCTCCCATAGCCAGCCCACGCTCCATCCGATAGAGCAATGCCGGGCGGCCGGCCGGCAACTACGGATCATAAGAAATCAACGGGGGCATTTCTCCGAAAACTAACACCGGGGCAGTGCTCAGGGGGGTCCCACCTCGTGGCCACCCGGTTTGGGGGGCGATCGGGGCCGGTTCCGAAAATCGCTAAATCTCCCATAGCCAGCCCACGCTCCATCCGATAGAGCAATGCCGGGCGGCCGGCCGGCAACTACGGATCATAAGAAATCAACGGGGGCATTTCTCCGAAAACTAACACCGGGGCAGTGCTCAGGGGGGTCCCACCTCGTGGCCACCCGGTTTGGGGGGCCATCGGGGCCGGCTGAAGAATCGCCCATACTCTGCCATAGGCAGCCCACGGTCCATCCGATCAGAGCAATGCCGGGCGGCCGGCAACCTATGGATCATAACACATCAACGGAGGCATGATAAGAGCATCTTTTATTATCTGCCAAGAAATATAGACCATCACAATGTTCCCCAACTTTCAGCTTCTACCACATCGCTGGGGAGTTTATTCCACTGTGTGACTACTCTCTCTCTATCTCTCTCTCTCTCTCTCTCTCTCTCTCTCTCTCTGTGTGTGTGTGTGTGTGTGTGTGTGTGTGTGTGTGTGTGTGTGTGTGTGTGTACAGCAGTGTCTCCGGTTTTCCTTTTGGAATGCCTTGAAGCCGGGGGGGCTTTGCACTCATGAGAACATAGGGTGTCCTTGCCCTCCTTTCGCAGCCCAGGGCATTGAGAGATCCCTAGACGGGGAAATTACTTTCAAACTGCAGTACCGAAATGTGTCCGTTAGATGGTAGCATGCACCAAGGAATGAAGGAAAGTGCAAAACAAAATGAAAAGGCACATCGCCTGGGCGAAAAATAATCGTAACAAATCAACGGGGGCATTTCTCGGAAAACTAACACCGGGGCAGTGCTCAGGGGGGTCCCACCTCGTGGCCACCCGGTTTGGGGGGCGATCGGGGCCGGTTCCGAAAATCGCTAAATCTCCCATAGCCAGCCCACGCTCCATCCGATAGAGCAATGCCGGGCGGCCGGCCGGCAACTACGGATCATAACAAATCAACGGGGGCATTTCTCCGAAAACTAACACCGGGGCAGTGCTCAGGGGGGTCCCACCTCGTGGCCACCCGGTTTGGGGGGCCATCGGGGCCGGTTCCGAAAATCGCTAAATCTCCCATAGCCAGCCCACGCTCCATCCGATAGAGCAATGCCGGGCGGCCGGCCGGCAACTACGGATCATAACAAATCAACGGGGGCATTTCTCCGAAAACTAACACCGGGGCAGTGCTCAGGGGGGTCCCACCTCGTGGCCACCCGGTTTGGGGGGCCATCGGGGCCGGTTCCGAAAATCGCTAAATCTCCCATAGCCAGCCCACGCTCCATCCGATAGAGCAATGCCGGGCGGCCGGCCGGCAACTACGGATCATAACAAATCAACGGGGGCATTTCTCGGAAAACTAACACCGCGGCAGTGCTCAGGGGGGTCCCACCTCGTGGCCACCCGGTTTGGGGGGCCATCGGGGCCGGCTGAAGAATCGCCCATACTCTGCCATAGGCAGCCCACGGTCCATCCGATCAGAGCAATGCCGGGCGGCCGGCAACCTATGGATCATAACACATCAACGGAGGCATGATAAGAGCATCTTTTATTATCTGCCAAGAAATATAGACCATCACAATGTTCCCCAACTTTCAGCTTCTACCACATCGCTGGGGAGTTTATTCCACTGTGTGACTACTCTCTCTCTATCTCTCTCTCTCTCTCTCTCTCTCTCTGTGTGTGTGTGTGTGTGTGTGTGTGTGTGTGTGTGTGTGTGTGTGTGTGTGTGTACAGCAGTGTCTCCGGTTTTCCTTTTGGAATGCCTTGAAGCCGGGGGGGCTTTGCACTCATGAGAACATAGGGTGTCCTTGCCCTCCTTTCGCAGCCCAGGGCATTGAGAGATCCCTAGACGGGGAAATTACTTTCAAACTGCAGTACCGAAATGTGTCCGTTAGATGGTAGCATGCACCAAGGAATGAAGGAAAGTGCAAAACAAAATGAAAAGGCACATCGCCTGGGCGAAAAATAATCATAACAAATCAACGGGGGCATTTCTCGGAAAACTAACACCGGGGCAGTGCTCAGGGGGGTCCCACCTCGTGGCCACCCGGTTTGGGGGGCGATCGGGGCCGGTTCCGAAAATCGCTAAATCTCCCATAGCCAGCCCACGCTCCATCCGATAGAGCACTGCCGGGCGGCCGGCCGGCAACTACGGATCATAACAAATCAACGGGGGCATTTCTCGGAAAACTAACACCGGGGCAGTGCTCAGGGGGGTCCCACCTCGTGGCCACCCGGTTTGGGGGGCGATCGGGGCCGGTTCCGAAAATCGCTAAATCTCCCATAGCCAGCCCACGCTCCATCCGATAGAGCACTGCCGGGCGGCCGGCCGGCAACTACGGATCATAACAAATCAACGGGGGCATTTCTCGGAAAACTAACACCGGGGCAGTGCTCAGGGGGGTCCCACCTCGTGGCCACCCGGTTTGGGGGGCCATCGGGGCCGGCTGAAGAATCGCCCATACTCTGCCATAGGCAGCCCACGGTCCATCCGATCAGAGCAATGCCGGGCGGCCGGCAACCTATGGATCATAACACATCAACGGAGGCATGATAAGAGCATCTTTTATTATCTGCCAAGAAATATAGACCATCACAATGTTCCCCAACTTTCAGCTTCTACCACATCGCTGGGGAGTTTATTCCACTGTGTGACTACTCTCTCTCTATCTCTCTCTCTCTCTCTCTCTCTCTCTCTCTCTCTGTGTGTGTGTGTGTGTGTGTGTGTGTGTGTGTGTGTGTGTGTGTGTGTGTGTGTACAGCAGTGTCTCCGGTTTTCCTTTTGGAATGCCTTGAAGCCGGGGGGGCTTTGCACTCATGAGAACATAGGGTGTCCTTGCCCTCCTTTCGCAGCCCAGGGCATTGAGAGATCCCTAGACGGGGAAATTACTTTCAAACTGCAGTACCGAAATGTGTCCGTTAGATGGTAGCATGCACCAAGGAATGAAGGAAAGTGCAAAACAAAATGAAAAGGCACATCGCCTGGGCGAAAAATAATCGTAACAAATCAACGGGGGCATTTCTCCGAAAACTAACACCGGGGCAGTGCTCAGGGGGGTCCCACCTCGTGGCCACCCGGTTTGGGGGGCGATCGGGGCCGGTTCCGAAAATCGCTAAATCTCCCATAGCCAGCCCACGCTCCATCCGATAGAGCAATGCCGGGCGGCCGGCCGGCAACTACGGATCATAACAAATCAACGGGGGCATTTCTCCGAAAACTAACACCGGGGCAGTGCTCAGGGGGGTCCCACCTCGTGGCCACCCGGTTTGGGGGGCGATCGGGGCCGGTTCCGAAAATCGCTAAATCTCCCATAGCCAGCCCACGCTCCATCCGATAGAGCAATGCCGGGCGGCCGGCCGGCAACTACGGATCATAAGAAATCAACGGGGGCATTTCTCCGAAAACTAACACCGGGGCAGTGCTCAGGGGGGTCCCACCTCGTGGCCACCCGGTTTGGGGGGCGATCGGGGCCGGTTCCGAAAATCGCTAAATCTCCCATAGCCAGCCCACGCTCCATCCGATAGAGCAATGCCGGGCGGCCGGCCGGCAACTACGGATCATAAGAAATCAACGGGGGCATTTCTCCGAAAACTAACACCGGGGCAGTGCTCAGGGGGGTCCCACCTCGTGGCCACCCGGTTTGGGGGGCCATCGGGGCCGGCTGAAGAATCGCCCATACTCTGCCATAGGCAGCCCACGGTCCATCCGATCAGAGCAATGCCGGGCGGCCGGCAACCTATGGATCATAACACATCAACGGAGGCATGATAAGAGCATCTTTTATTATCTGCCAAGAAATATAGACCATCACAATGTTCCCCAACTTTCAGCTTCTACCACATCGCTGGGGAGTTTATTCCACTGTGTGACTACTCTCTCTCTATCTCTCTCTCTCTCTCTCTCTCTCTCTCTCTCTCTGTGTGTGTGTGTGTGTGTGTGTGTGTGTGTGTGTGTGTGTGTGTGTGTGTGTACAGCAGTGTCTCCGGTTTTCCTTTTGGAATGCCTTGAAGCCGGGGGGGCTTTGCACTCATGAGAACATAGGGTGTCCTTGCCCTCCTTTCGCAGCCCAGGGCATTGAGAGATCCCTAGACGGGGAAATTACTTTCAAACTGCAGTACCGAAATGTGTCCGTTAGATGGTAGCATGCACCAAGGAATGAAGGAAAGTGCAAAACAAAATGAAAAGGCACATCGCCTGGGCGAAAAATAATCGTAACAAATCAACGGGGGCATTTCTCGGAAAACTAACACCGGGGCAGTGCTCAGGGGGGTCCCACCTCGTGGCCACCCGGTTTGGGGGGCGATCGGGGCCGGTTCCGAAAATCGCTAAATCTCCCATAGCCAGCCCACGCTCCATCCGATAGAGCAATGCCGGGCGGCCGGCCGGCAACTACGGATCATAACAAATCAACGGGGGCATTTCTCCGAAAACTAACACCGGGGCAGTGCTCAGGGGGGTCCCACCTCGTGGCCACCCGGTTTGGGGGGCCATCGGGGCCGGTTCCGAAAATCGCTAAATCTCCCATAGCCAGCCCACGCTCCATCCGATAGAGCAATGCCGGGCGGCCGGCCGGCAACTACGGATCATAACAAATCAACGGGGGCATTTCTCCGAAAACTAACACCGGGGCAGTGCTCAGGGGGGTCCCACCTCGTGGCCACCCGGTTTGGGGGGCCATCGGGGCCGGTTCCGAAAATCGCTAAATCTCCCATAGCCAGCCCACGCTCCATCCGATAGAGCAATGCCGGGCGGCCGGCCGGCAACTACGGATCATAACAAATCAACGGGGGCATTTCTCGGAAAACTAACACCGCGGCAGTGCTCAGGGGGGTCCCACCTCGTGGCCACCCGGTTTGGGGGGCCATCGGGGCCGGCTGAAGAATCGCCCATACTCTGCCATAGGCAGCCCACGGTCCATCCGATCAGAGCAATGCCGGGCGGCCGGCAACCTATGGATCATAACACATCAACGGAGGCATGATAAGAGCATCTTTTATTATCTGCCAAGAAATATAGACCATCACAATGTTCCCCAACTTTCAGCTTCTACCACATCGCTGGGGAGTTTATTCCACTGTGTGACTACTCTCTCTCTATCTCTCTCTCTCTCTCTCTCTCTCTCTGTGTGTGTGTGTGTGTGTGTGTGTGTGTGTGTGTGTGTGTGTGTGTGTGTGTGTACAGCAGTGTCTCCGGTTTTCCTTTTGGAATGCCTTGAAGCCGGGGGGGCTTTGCACTCATGAGAACATAGGGTGTCCTTGCCCTCCTTTCGCAGCCCAGGGCATTGAGAGATCCCTAGACGGGGAAATTACTTTCAAACTGCAGTACCGAAATGTGTCCGTTAGATGGTAGCATGCACCAAGGAATGAAGGAAAGTGCAAAACAAAATGAAAAGGCACATCGCCTGGGCGAAAAATAATCATAACAAATCAACGGGGGCATTTCTCGGAAAACTAACACCGGGGCAGTGCTCAGGGGGGTCCCACCTCGTGGCCACCCGGTTTGGGGGGCGATCGGGGCCGGTTCCGAAAATCGCTAAATCTCCCATAGCCAGCCCACGCTCCATCCGATAGAGCACTGCCGGGCGGCCGGCCGGCAACTACGGATCATAACAAATCAACGGGGGCATTTCTCGGAAAACTAACACCGGGGCAGTGCTCAGGGGGGTCCCACCTCGTGGCCACCCGGTTTGGGGGGCGATCGGGGCCGGTTCCGAAAATCGCTAAATCTCCCATAGCCAGCCCACGCTCCATCCGATAGAGCACTGCCGGGCGGCCGGCCGGCAACTACGGATCATAACAAATCAACGGGGGCATTTCTCGGAAAACTAACACCGGGGCAGTGCTCAGGGGGGTCCCACCTCGTGGCCACCCGGTTTGGGGGGCCATCGGGGCCGGCTGAAGAATCGCCCATACTCTGCCATAGGCAGCCCACGGTCCATCCGATCAGAGCAATGCCGGGCGGCCGGCAACCTATGGATCATAACACATCAACGGAGGCATGATAAGAGCATCTTTTATTATCTGCCAAGAAATATAGACCATCACAATGTTCCCCAACTTTCAGCTTCTACCACATCGCTGGGGAGTTTATTCCACTGTGTGACTACTCTCTCTCTATCTCTCTCTCTCTCTCTCTCTCTCTCTCTCTCTCTGTGTGTGTGTGTGTGTGTGTGTGTGTGTGTGTGTGTGTGTGTGTGTGTGTGTGTACAGCAGTGTCTCCGGTTTTCCTTTTGGAATGCCTTGAAGCCGGGGGGGCTTTGCACTCATGAGAACATAGGGTGTCCTTGCCCTCCTTTCGCAGCCCAGGGCATTGAGAGATCCCTAGACGGGGAAATTACTTTCAAACTGCAGTACCGAAATGTGTCCGTTAGATGGTAGCATGCACCAAGGAATGAAGGAAAGTGCAAAACAAAATGAAAAGGCACATCGCCTGGGCGAAAAATAATCGTAACAAATCAACGGGGGCATTTCTCCGAAAACTAACACCGGGGCAGTGCTCAGGGGGGTCCCACCTCGTGGCCACCCGGTTTGGGGGGCGATCGGGGCCGGTTCCGAAAATCGCTAAATCTCCCATAGCCAGCCCACGCTCCATCCGATAGAGCAATGCCGGGCGGCCGGCCGGCAACTACGGATCATAACAAATCAACGGGGGCATTTCTCCGAAAACTAACACCGGGGCAGTGCTCAGGGGGGTCCCACCTCGTGGCCACCCGGTTTGGGGGGCGATCGGGGCCGGTTCCGAAAATCGCTAAATCTCCCATAGCCAGCCCACGCTCCATCCGATAGAGCAATGCCGGGCGGCCGGCCGGCAACTACGGATCATAAGAAATCAACGGGGGCATTTCTCCGAAAACTAACACCGGGGCAGTGCTCAGGGGGGTCCCACCTCGTGGCCACCCGGTTTGGGGGGCGATCGGGGCCGGTTCCGAAAATCGCTAAATCTCCCATAGCCAGCCCACGCTCCATCCGATAGAGCAATGCCGGGCGGCCGGCCGGCAACTACGGATCATAAGAAATCAACGGGGGCATTTCTCCGAAAACTAACACCGGGGCAGTGCTCAGGGGGGTCCCACCTCGTGGCCACCCGGTTTGGGGGGCCATCGGGGCCGGCTGAAGAATCGCCCATACTCTGCCATAGGCAGCCCACGGTCCATCCGATCAGAGCAATGCCGGGCGGCCGGCAACCTATGGATCATAACACATCAACGGAGGCATGATAAGAGCATCTTTTATTATCTGCCAAGAAATATAGACCATCACAATGTTCCCCAACTTTCAGCTTCTACCACATCGCTGGGGAGTTTATTCCACTGTGTGACTACTCTCTCTCTATCTCTCTCTCTCTCTCTCTCTCTCTCTCTCTCTCTGTGTGTGTGTGTGTGTGTGTGTGTGTGTGTGTGTGTGTGTGTGTGTGTGTGTACAGCAGTGTCTCCGGTTTTCCTTTTGGAATGCCTTGAAGCCGGGGGGGCTTTGCACTCATGAGAACATAGGGTGTCCTTGCCCTCCTTTCGCAGCCCAGGGCATTGAGAGATCCCTAGACGGGGAAATTACTTTCAAACTGCAGTACCGAAATGTGTCCGTTAGATGGTAGCATGCACCAAGGAATGAAGGAAAGTGCAAAACAAAATGAAAAGGCACATCGCCTGGGCGAAAAATAATCGTAACAAATCAACGGGGGCATTTCTCCGAAAACTAACACCGGGGCAGTGCTCAGGGGGGTCCCACCTCGTGGCCACCCGGTTTGGGGGGCGATCGGGGCCGGTTCCGAAAATCGCTAAATCTCCCATAGCCAGCCCACGCTCCATCCGATAGAGCAATGCCGGGCGGCCGGCCGGCAACTACGGATCATAACAAATCAACGGGGGCATTTCTCCGAAAACTAACACCGGGGCAGTGCTCAGGGGGGTCCCACCTCGTGGCCACCCGGTTTGGGGGGCGATCGGGGCCGGTTCCGAAAATCGCTAAATCTCCCATAGCCAGCCCACGCTCCATCCGATAGAGCAATGCCGGGCGGCCGGCCGGCAACTACGGATCATAAGAAATCAACGGGGGCATTTCTCCGAAAACTAACACCGGGGCAGTGCTCAGGGGGGTCCCACCTCGTGGCCACCCGGTTTGGGGGGCGATCGGGGCCGGTTCCGAAAATCGCTAAATCTCCCATAGCCAGCCCACGCTCCATCCGATAGAGCAATGCCGGGCGGCCGGCCGGCAACTACGGATCATAAGAAATCAACGGGGGCATTTCTCCGAAAACTAACACCGGGGCAGTGCTCAGGGGGGTCCCACCTCGTGGCCACCCGGTTTGGGGGGCCATCGGGGCCGGTTCCGAAAATCGCTAAATCTCCCATAGCCAGCCCACGCTCCATCCGATAGAGCAATGCCGGGCGGCCGGCCGGCAACTACGGATCATAACAAATCAACGGGGGCAGTTCTCCAGAAACTAACACCGGGGCAGTGCTCAGGAGGCTCCCAGCTATCAGCCACCCTATCCCGGGACCGATGGGAGCACTTTAAAATTTTCGAGTTAGGGGACCAGGCGGCCGAGTGAAAAACTTTGAAAAATTTTCTATCTCCTCACTCCCATTGACTTTGCATTAGGGCGACCAGGCGGCCGGCGGAAAAAAAATCATAACAAATCAACGGAGGCATTTCTCCGAAAACTAACACCGGGGCAGTGCTCAGGGGGCTCCCAGCTATCAGCCACCCTACCCTGGGACCGATGGGAGCACTTTAAAATTTTCGAGTCAGGGGACCAGACGGCCGAGTGAAAAACTTTGAAAAATATTCTATCTCCTCACTCCCATTGACTTTGCATTAGGGCGACCAGGCGGCCGGCGGAAAAAAAATCATAACAAATCAACGGGGGCATTTCTCCAGAAACTAACACCGGGGCTGTGCTCAGGGGGCTCCCAGCTATCAGCCACCCTACCCTGGGACCGATGGGAGCACTTTAAAATTTTCGAGTCAGGGGACCAGACGGCCGAGTGAAAAACTTTGAAAAATATTCTATCTCCTCACTCCCATTGACTTTGCATTAGGGCGACCAGGCGGCCGGCGGAAAAAAAATCATAACAAATCAACGGGGGCATTTCTCCAGAAACTAACACCGGGGCTGTGCTCAGGGGGCTCCCAGCTATCAGCCACCCTACCCTGGGACCGATGGGAGCACTTTAAAATTTTCGAGTCAGGGGACCAGACGGCCGAGTGAAAAACTTTGAAAAATATTCTATCTCCTCACTCCCATTGACTTTACATTAGGGCGACCAGGCGGCCGGCGGAAAAAAAATCATAACAAATCAACGGGGGCATTTCTCCAGAAACTAACACCGGGGCTGTGCTCAGGGGGCTCCCAGCTATCAGCCACCCTACCCTGGGACCGATGGGAGCACTTTAAAATTTTCGAGTCAGGGGACCAGACGGCCGAGTGAAAAACTTTGAAAAATATTCTATCTCCTCACTCCCATTGACTTTACATTAGGGCGACCAGGCGGCCGGCGGAAAAAAAATCATAACAAATCAACGGGGGCATTTCTCCAGAAACTAACACCGGGGCTGTGCTCAGGGGGCTCCCAGCTATCAGCCACCCTACCCTGGGACCGATGGGAGCACTTTAAAATTTTCGAGTCAGGGGACCAGACGGCCGAGTGAAAAACTTTGAAAAATATTCTATCTCCTCACTCCCATTGACTTTGCATTAGGGCGACCAGGCGGCCGGCGGAAAAAAAATCATAACAAATCAACGGGGGCATTTCTCCAGAAACTAACACCGGGGCTGTGCTCAGGGGGCTCCCAGCTATCAGCCCCCCGGGTCTGGGGGCATTGTTTTTCTTTTTAATCATTTTGAGCATTTCCCCCAGTTTAGAGATGTGTGCCCCTAGACAACCCATTGAGAATAACTATGAAATGTTCTGAAGTTTTGATTTTCAAATGTCGGTGAAAATTGAAAAACGTCATATATTCTTCAAAGGAAGCATGGGGCGATGGTAGGGAGAGTCCCCGCAGCGTGCCTCGGCGGCGATGGGAGCGTTTTCGATGTCCCCGCCCCCCCCCCATAGGGATAGAAGGGGAGTTAGGTGACCAGGCGTCCCGGGTCCCAAAAATCGAAAAATTAATATAGAATGCTTTTTAATCCAGAAATAAAGTAGGGGGCAGTCCTGGTGAGAGTCCCAGCCACAGCCCCAGTGTGTTTTGGAGCCGTTTGGGGCCGGGTGAAAAACTTTGAAAAATGTTCTATCTCCTCACTCCCATTGACTTTACATTAGGGCGACCAGGCGGCCGGCGGAAAAAAAATCATAACAAATCAACGGAGGCATTTCTCCGAAAACTAACACCGGGGCAGTGCTCAGGGGGCTCCCAGCTATCAGCCACCCTATCCCGGGACCGATGGGAGCACTTTAAAATTTTCGAGTTAGGGGACCAGGCGGCCGAGTGAAAAACTTTGAAAAATTTTCTATCTCCTCACTCCCATTGACTTTGCATTAGGGCGACCAGGCGGCCGGCGGAAAAAAAATCATAACAAATCAACGGGGGCATTTCTCCGAAAACTAACACCGGGGCAGTGCTCAGGGGGCTCCCAGCTATCAGCCACCCTATCCCGGGACCGATGGGAGCACTTTAAAATTTTCGAGTTAGGGGACCAGGCGGCCGAGTGAAAAACTTTGAAAAATTTTCTATCTCCTCACTCCCATTGACTTTGCATTAGGGCGACCAGGCGGCCGGCGGAAAAAAAATCATAACAAATCAACGGGGGCATTTCTCCGAAAACTAACACCGGGGCAGTGCTCAGGGGGCTCCCAGCTATCAGCCACCCTATCCCGGGACCGATGGGAGCACTTTAAAATTTTCGAGTTAGGGGACCAGGCGGCCGAGTGAAAAACTTAGAAAAATTTTCTATCTCCCCTAGGTGACCAGGCAGCCGGAGCTGATTTTTCTGACCCCTAAAACAATTATTAAAAGGTATTTTTTCGCCAAACTAAGACTTTTAAAATTCAAATAGGATGATTATCTACTGCCCCAGTGGGTTTTTGAACCATTTTAAGCCTTTTTGACAGTTTTCATTTTTCCCCCATTGACTTCAATGGGAGTTAGGTGACCAGTCCTCCGACTTTTGAACCTCTCCTGGGGGGGCTGTGAGCCCCCGATTTCTTTGCAAAGCACGTCATTCGATTCGTCTCAGTCCCCTCTATATACCCCGTGTGTTTGTTTTCTCGAAAAACCCCCGGAACACGGTTTTTTAGGGGGGGGGTGGGGGGGGGGTACTTCGGAGCCATTTGGGGGGGGGTAAACGACATTTCCCGAAATTAATTTTAACACAGCCTTCCTCAGAATCGCTTTTCCAACAAAATCCTTTTTATTTCGAGTCTCTACGATGTTCCTAAGTGGTCGAAACCACTTTTGGACAGTTTTTACACCAAACGGCTCGGGCGCACAGCGGGCCGTGTGCCGATGGGCGGTTCTCGCGGGTCTGAGGCGGGGCTAGGCTGCTCGCGGCGGGCATGGGAGTGCCGTGTGCAGCCGCCACAGTGTTCCAGGCTGTCAGCATTTCTCTACGGTGCCGGGGGAAATACAGGAACTGGGTTTTTGAAGACACTTAGTGCAATGAGAGAGGTCAAAACTGAGCTAAGGGCACTTGCTGGAGGAAAGTGGCTGGGCCCCGCTAGCTCTTTTACGGACACTTTCTGGACTTGGCCCGGGATTTTCAGACGGTTCTTTGCGACTGTCTGATCATCCAGCGAAATGCAAGGGGGGGAACGGTCCCGGCCGCACCCCGCGTTTCAGGCCTCGTCGGCGGCCCGCTCCGGCGGCTGCGCCCGCTAAGTCTTCGCGGCCCGCCGTGGAGAGTGTGTATGCTGCCCGCCCCAGACGTTCACCCCAAGGGCTTGCGGGCCTTTAAGGGTCTGTCTTTCGGGGTTTCACGGGCTCTGACCTCACCTCCCTGTGGTTCCCGACCGGGGTGTATGTATGCTGCCCGCCCCAGACGTTCACCCCAAGGGCTTGCGGGCCTTTAAGGGTCTGTCTTTCGGGGTTTCACGGGCTCTGACATCTCCCCGGTGGTTCCCACGGAACGGACATATGTATGCTGCCCGCCCCCGGCAGGAACCCCAAGGGCTTGCGGGCCTTTAAGGGTGAGTGCGGGGGGCGTACGGGCTCTGACATATCTCCGGTGGCTCCCACGGAACGGACATATGTATGCTGCCCGCCCCCGGCAGGAACCCCAAGGGCTTGCGGGCCTTTAAGGGTGAGTGCGGGGGGCGTACGGGCTCTGACATATCTCCGGTGGCTCACACGGAACGGACATATGTATGCTGCCCGCCCCCGGCAGGAACCCCAAGGGCTTGCGGGCCTTTAAGGGTGAGTGCGGGGGGCGTACGGGCTCTGACATATCTCCGGTGGCTCCCACGGAACGGACATATGTATGCTGCCCGCCCCCGGCAGGAACCCCAAGGGCTTGCGGGCCTTTAAGGGTGAGTGCGGGGGGCGTACGGGCTCTGACATATCTCCGGTGGCTCCCACGGAACGGACATATGTATGCTGCCCGCCCCCCGGCAGGAACCCCAAGGGCTGTCCCGGCCTTTAAGGGTGAGTGCGGGGGGCGTACGGGCTCTGACATATCTCCGGTGGCTGCCACGAGACGGAATATGTATGCTGCCCGCCCCCGGCAGGAACCCCAAGGGCTGTCCCGGCCTTTAAGGGTGAGTGCGGGGGGCGTACGGGCTCTGACATATAACCTCCGTGTTGCGCGACAGGCCGTCTTTGCCCCCGGCTGCGGACACACAC